>NC_089868.1:22068519-22368519 GCF_036373705.1 Amia ocellicauda | reverse complement strand
AAAAATTGTACAATCTACTGAAATATTTTGCCCAAGGCAAGGTTGTTATGGCAGCTGATAACTCAGCAGATTAAGAGGGGAAAAATCATTATAAGGGTTATTAAATTGTCAGTCATCAAAAAGGAAAAAAAAACAACAACTTTAATTTCCTTGAAAAGAATTGCAGAAGGCACCGCAGTCTTTCTGTATATTTTGTGAGTCTAGAAAACAAGCTCATAGGCTTAACTATTCAAGCAAATTTCCATAGCTGCCTGTATTAGTCCAAGTTGAAAAGGATGGGTACATATCCCATCTCTGTGGAATACTTTATGGGTAAAAAATAGTAGGTAGAAATAATTATGAATGTTTTAGGCCAGTAAGTCACACAGCAATTAATGGAGAATGCCTCTGAAATTTTGCGCACTGCTTAGAAACCCAGCTGTTCTTTGAAATTAGGTTGACGAATCTGTGCAGTAAAAATGTCTTGTGACTGTAAATTTCTAAACGAGGATGGCTTTAATGTCTAATGGTTCTGAGAGAAGAGCATTTTAGCTGCATTTGTTAGACAGATGAACGTAATTAAAGACAATCGAGCCAAAGACGAACTCAAACAAACACAAAAGAGACATCCCTGCCGGTTGGTACAGAGTTTGGAATAAAGTTTTCTGCATAAACCTGTTTTCTCTGATTTGGGGCCTCACTAACGAACCAGAGATAAAAGACTACTATTATGGTGTAGTGTGGTAAAAAAAAACACACACACAGCATGCAGTAATTCATTATTTCCCACTGTAATTCACTTAGTTAATGGTAAGTGTAATTAACAGTGCCTCCATACCGAATTTCCATGAGACATAGCTAGGGTAGCCTACAGTGTTCAGAAACAACGCGTATACAGATCCAGCCTCTCCAGACATAAGTAGGCACCAGTTACTGAAAACTGGGGTGGGTGGAAGCTGCCCATTGACACATTGTACATGTCAAGAGCTCCAGATATTTCCCATCAGCCTCTGTATCTGTAAGAGCAGCCCAGCAGCAGAGATTAGGGAACCTGGAGGTGGAGGGTCAGGATCAAATCCGATATGCAGATATTCATATATGAAATGTGTGTTTCGTACGATAACCCAGATGATAAACTCTGTAATGTTCACAGCAACTTTACTAGAGCCTCCGTTAAGAACCTCCTGGCAATACAAGTCTCTCAATCCTGTCCGATCTCCCAATATATGGCCAGTATTATGTCAATCTGTACTGTGTGACCTCCCTGTCCTTGCACATACACCAATCAGCCATAAAATGACCACCTGCCTAATATTGTGTAGGTCCCCCTTTTGCCGCCAAAACAGCCCTGAACCATCGAGGCATGGACTTCACTAGACCTCTGAAGGTGTGCTGTGGTATCTGGCACCAAGACGTTAGCAGCAGATCCTTTAAGTCCTGTACGTTGCGAGGTGGGGCCTCCATGTTCAGACTTGTTTGTCCAGCACATCCCACGGGGGGGGGGGCAAGTCGACACCTTGAACCCGTGATTCATCAGAGCAGGCCACCTTCTTCCATTGCTCCGTGGTCCAGTTCTGATGCTCACGTGCCCATTGTAGGCGCTTTCGGCAGTGGACAGGGGTCAGCATGGGCACCCTGACTGGTCTGCGGCTACGCAGCCCCATACGCAACAAACTGCGATGCACTGTGTGTTCTGATACCTTTCTATCAGAACCAGCATTCACTTTTTCAGCAATTTGAGCTACAGTAGCTCGTCTGTTGGATCGGACCACACGGGCCAGCCTTCGCTCCCCACGTGCATCAATGAGCCTTGGCCGCCCATGACCTTGTCGCCGGTTCACCGCTTTTCCTTCCTTAGACCACTTTTGATAGGTACTCTCTGCTCTGCTCTGACCCAGTCGTCTAGCCATCACAATTTGGCCCTTGTCAAAGTCGCTCAGATCCTTACGCTGCCCATTTTTCCTGCTTCTAACACATCAACTTTGAGGACAAAATGTTCACTTGCTGCCTAATATATCCCACCCACTGACAGGTGCCATGATAACGAGATTATCACTTCACCTGTCAGTGGTCATAATGTTATGGCTGATCGGTGTAAGTTAATAATGTCAGCCTCATACGAATACTTTTGTTACTGAGTAAGGCAGGTATACAACATGCACGGCAATCCTTCTCACATTTTCCCAATTTTTGAAGGAGGCCCTTAGATTTCCCTCACCTGAAAAGGTGTTCTTATATGGAAAATAAACAATTGTCTGATTATAATGTTAACTATTTATGAATGTGATTTTCTGCCTTCAAATACAAATCTCTAGTGTTTCATCAGAGCTAAGGCAATCAGTCAGGGAAGTAACATTTAATCATTTGTGTGCTTCCTCTGCTGAAAGGAAAAGGTTACTAAGCAATAAAAAATAAATCTTCTCGTAAAAAGAAACAAAATAGTTAGTCAGTGAATGGTTTAACCCTCAGATGTTGAAAAATAAAGACAATCAAAAGCTTGTTTTCTTTTAAACTGTCACCCAAAATAGATTACCGGTGTGATAATGGAATTTTTTCTCATCACTACTCCCCTTTCCAAATATCTACAATTGAATCTCGGCGTGATTTGACCTATGCACCTAAATGTCTGGAATGAAACAAAACAAAATGTTTTGCTGCACGTAAAGGCACCATAACATCTTTACAAACCTTGCGTTCCCCTTATATGCACAGTTTTTCAGTCCCGCAGGCTTCTAATTGCAAATCAAAGACGAGTGCTTTATCAATAGAAACGCCTGCATATTGACAATCATCTGTTAGTATTTCTTAGAATTTTACTCTACCCAAGATAATAGAAACACGTTTTGAATTTCTTCTGTTTTTATGACCCTAGTGTCCCTAGATTTGAGCCCACATATGAACACTGTACCTCTTGTAGTATTGAGGAAATGGTGGTCAACAATGTTGTTTTAGGCTTTTTGTGATTGGACTACCCTTTGCATAAAGCCACTCTCACAACGAGGTCCCCGTTTTATCTAACAGTATATATACATGTTCACTGCTCCAGATCACAACCCGTTATTTATGGGCATGTTTCACGGCAGCAGTTGTTTTCTTTTTATAGAACTTAATTAATAATACTGGAGAGCCTGCTGCAAATTTAAAAGCCAAGCTGTTCAAACGAAAAACATATTAAATAGCCCGCAGAATGGTATGCCTCGAGGTTGAGGAATGCGCTTCGGTATTCAATAATACTGCTTAAGACCATTTTGATGCTGAAAACACTATATGCTTTTATTAGGTTTCTTTTATAAAACATTTCCAGTCTTTTTCAGTGTAAAATTTTGGAACAGAAGTTTACTGTAATCAAATATGCTGTAAAAATGGTTGTTGCTGCAGAAGGCCAAGTGACTACTTGAGAATTATTACCGAGTCATTAAACGTGTTGTTGTTTTCACAAGGATATATCAAAATGTAATGATCTTCCTTTTATGTATTTTTTTTTGCATTAACACATGCAATCATCCTTTTAAATCTGATATGAATCAAACAGCCATCTATTTATTAATCATATCTTCTATCTCTTCCTTTGACCCTGTGTTTTCTGTCCTTTGATCTTTAACAACAGCATGTAAATATCATTCAACCTGATTTAATTCAAGTTGCTACCATCCTGTGAGTCTACCTTTGTTTAGTGTTACATGCATTTGTATTTAATCAGTCCCGCACAAACTGCGCCTCTACTTTTAATGAATATGGCTTCCTTAAACAAGAGTGAGACAGAATAGCATCATGACATCACGCCAAACAAACAAACAAACAAACAACACAGAAACATGTGAATATCTCAATGTTGTTGTAAACAAGACCCTTGACAATCCAATCCTTTACTTTTCACGACAAATTGAAAATATTTAATTCTCACTTGCTGACTTGAACTGTCATCCCATGCTGGTTCGTCAGCCTGTTTTTGAACATAGCGAACAGCGCGGCTTTGGCTTAACTAGAGATTTAGGCACTTTCATGTCCTGGTTGCAGTGAAAGGCACTTTAAACATGCAGACAATTGTCGATACAGAGTCTTAAAACCTTCAAAGCCCCAGATCTAACCCTAACCGGAGACTTAACTGTGACCCTAAACCTTGGTTCACCCCAAACCACAGCTTTAATGCTAACCTGAACTGTAGACTGTAATTCTAACTTTGAACTTAATCTTACCCTTGACTCTAACCCCAGACTAATCCTTCAGATGAGCTCTATTCTTGATCATTAACCCTAACCATAACTGTATCCCTATTTGGAATAATGTGCCTTGGATAATTAAGGCGATACACTATAAAATGACTATAATATTTTCAATATGAACGGTAAATAAATTAGGATGTTCCCATAGGAGGAGAGATTGATATACTGTGAGGAAGCATGCAGGTATTTTATTGTTATGAAGCATTTTGTGCTATTAGTATTAGTGTCTAGATGGTAGAAATTAAAGAAACACAAAATGAAGCAGCTATGCCATGTTTGCCACAGAAGTAGACAGTTTATGCGTCATGTTCTCTCTTTTTATTCAAGTGCTTTATGCTTTCCATCACCCCTGTGTACCTGGAGGTATTCGTAAGTGCTTTCACTTCGTATGCCACTGCCAGGCGACACAAGGCTAGACAACAGGAGACAAATGAGATGTGTAATCTGATGTGACCATATTAAAGAGCTACACTGACTAATCCAAGTGGAAAATGTGATTTTTAATGGTGTTATAGATGTACTGAAGTTATGCTCTTATACAAATTATACTTAAGTATCATATACTATATATACATTTACATTTACAAGAAATTAAAGAACTCATCAAGCCAGCATGTATAAATAAATATAAATGATTCACTACCATATTACTACATGGTCCATCTATGGTCGCCTAATTCCATTAGAAAAAAGTAATTTGCATTTTTGTAGACTTTTTTTTGTACTTGTAAAAGTTAATTTTGTTTTAGGTGAAATTACATTTTTATATATTCCTTATATTACATTAGGTTGTCTAGTATTATACAATTAAGCTTGTGCTACACTCTGTCCTGTCAAATGTGTTACCCTTAATGACACCAGCGGGTTGCCTTTTGCTTCTTGTGATCTTAATAGCCTGCTTCCACTTTTCAAAAGTGATTTCCCACTGAATCAGTGCTGGAGAAGTTCTGAATTTCTCACTTTGTATAAATATTCAATTAAAACACCTTTGCCAGTTCTGAAAAGATAGTTACGATCATCACATGTATCATTAATGCTTTGCTTGTTCTTACACTAAATATAAAACTGACGGGAAAGGTGGACGTCTTTTTACTTTAATGACAGTTTTCTGCTTGTTCAGCTATGAATCATCACTCAAGATTAATTTAATCTCATTTTAATTTAAAAGGAAACTGATACATATATCACACACATATAGAAGATGCTGTGCCAGATCCCTCTATAGCTCCCTGTAGGGATTCTTCAGAAGTCAAACCTGCACACTTCTTCAGTTGCGGGAAGTGAAAGAAGCGGTGATTGTTTTTCAAATCAACATCAAGTATTAGAAAATCTTAGAATCAGTGCAGCCCAGGGTGCAAGATGATCACAAACGATTTCAGACACTGACAGGTATTCTGCGTGTCTTTAGTTGTCACTGTATTTCAATGAAGTGCACACCCATTGTTTTTTCCCGTAATAAAACTTTATTAGGCTAGCTGGCACTAACAAAGCATTGGGGCTTTTGTGATGTTGTTTTGAAGCTTCACTTATGCATAGAAAAAAATATACGATATACACAAAAATATGTAAATGCTGAACATAACTAAAATAACAACAATAATACAAAACACAAACACACACAATGCAGTGTTAAATATTCACATTTCCTAAGCCACTGGTGTTTCTCTCAGTGTAGTCTATACAGTGTTTATTCACCTAATGAAAGTCTAATGCTGAAGGTGTTGCATTTCCCAGAAAGACTGTTTCCCAGACTTCTTTTTCAAATATTAGCTGAGCATATGCATGAACAATTGTGGAACTGAAAAATATTTCATAATATTTTCTCCATCAGACAGTTCGGTGAAAAATTTGTTTGAAAGGATTTTTTTTTGTTTTTGCAAGCAGCTCACATAGCGAAGCCTCATTAAAATCTGGGAGACTAATAGTTCAGCAAAATGTTTGAAGACTTTTTTTTTTCCACAAACACCTACAGATGGCACACAAACTCCTGTTAAGTTGATTAAATATTTATATATTGACGTGTTTGTGTGTGATATATTACAGGGCTCACAGCATGTAAAATGACGTCAATCTCTCTTGACTTGGTGGAGCATTTAAAGGCCATGAATTTGGGGATCGGTCTATTGGTGTATCAGGTTTGTCTCTCTGTGTGGATCAGGCGCTCAGAGGTGTATCTTTATAACCTAGAGGTGCTCTAACTGTTAATCGTATGGATCACATTTTACATATATTATACCTCCAATTCAGCCCTGAATATAATTACACTTTCACATTAACATAATACGTCAGCATTTATTGTGGATGTATGACTCAAGCTCTTCCTCACATTATAAATGTATAAAATGCTGAAGAATACATAGTATCAACTGTGCGCAGTGCTGGAAATCCTTGTTTTCAGGTCTGATTGAGAGCAAACCACACTAAACTGAAGAGTATACGCTATTTGCATATTTTAATCTGATGTAATGAAAAATGTTTGCCTTTTATTTGTTTTGTGCCCCTCCTGTTGGTGCAAATCAATTAGAATAAAATGGAATGCAATTATTTCCCTGACAGAAAACCTTTGAATTGAGTGAAGAAACAATTATATTGTTTTCTTAAGTAATTGGACGTGTGCTATATAACCATTTAATTATTCACGTATGGCCACTCTGGTCTAGAACAGCCTTGAAACCAGTCCTCCTGGGTGGACTTCTGATGCAATAAGAAGCCATACATTAATCTAGTGGGTCACTTGGGTACGAGCTGCAACCTTCTTCATATATATTATGTATGAACTCTTCAGATGTTAAACTTTGATTATAGCGAGCCAATTAGAGAGAGAGTGATTAGTTGAATGAAAACAACTGGTGATATTGTTTTACACATTCTGTTCAGACAAAGGAAGTGAAAGTCATTAAAATTCTATCAAGTGGTTCCAGCGAGCAACAGGTATCCTTCCTGCTATTCAGTGTGCCATATTGATGCGATACAGTGGTGGAGCACTCCCAGTCGCATGGTTACCAACGATCACATTAAAAGATACACTTCTTTTCAGGGTGAGATCCAGAAAGATATTTGGTGACTTTGGGGAGGACTATATGATCAATCAGGGGTAAACGATACAGAATATCGCTCTGGCCCCACATGCAGGGCCTGCCTTTATCAGACCCATCCTGTTTGTGTGACGTATCTGCAACATGCCCTGGCGTGATGGATGAAGGCATGTCTACGGCTACTTTAACTGCAAAGATAAATGACTCCAGGTATCACTCAACAATTTCTGGCAACTGTTATAGTTTATGGTGTAATTCTCTAATGTATGCTTATAAACCCTTCTGAGGCTGTCCTCTCTTGTTCTTAGTGTTTGGATCAGTGTTGGAATCAACTGCAAAAACATTTTAATTACGGCACTTGGACTTTTCTTGCGGATTGAATAGTAATTTTATGATTATATTAAATGCATCGTTCATTAAGAGATCTTTTCAGAGCTATGAATAGAGTAGTTCAATTAGATGCACACTAAATCCCCTGCATAATCATATCAATTACCCCCGATGTGTTGCAATTCATAAGAAATGGTGTTCTGTGCACTAATACACTTGCTTATTATTAATACTAATAATACGCGCTGAGTCTTGAAATAAAATGTTTTTTTTTTTAACAAATAATATAATGGAAATCCATCACTCATCTGAATTAGTTTTAATAATTTGCCTTTTTTAGTTTTCCCAGTATAACATGAAAGAAAGTCCTAAAAGTCACTGTAATTGTATTAAACAATGTGTTGAATATATTTTTAGTTTTTCTTTCTTGTTTGTTTTTTATTAACACATACAACATTTACATAGGATTTGCAATAGACCGTACTCTGTTTTGAACAGTGTAAGGTAATATAATAAACTTCAGTTGTTGTTGCTGTTATTAAATGACAGGCGATGTTAGCAAACAGTGTACAAGAGCCTCTCGATGCGGAGTCTGAAAATGACCTTTCACCCGGTTCATTACTCATCTTAGACACCATCCTGGAAAAAGCAGAGAACATCAAGAAGTATTGATTTAATCTTAACATGAAGCTTTCTGTGAGGCGACGCAGTAATTTCCCATTAGTACTTTTATATAAAGGGAGAAAATAAACGAAGGGCACTAAGATACCAATTGACAGCAATTGAGTTTCATGCATAAATAACAGGGATGTACGCATGCAAGTCTAAAATTACCTTTGCATGATAAGGACGTGATAATGCCACTCCGGAGAGACTGAGCTGGTGCTCTGGTGTATCACAGATTCCTGTTACATGTGACATCTTTGTTTTTACCACTTCATCAATGTCTGGCAAAATTGTAATATTTACACAGCGTATTACCACTCGACATTAGATGTCAGGAAACACAACAGTTTCAAAAATAATTACTGAAGTATTAGCAACTTATGCAAAAAAACAACTAATAACACTGCAGATAATTAACACTTTGACAAGAAATTCACATCTGCAACCTGCAGAGCACAGCAGGTTTGGCAGAACAATCATTAAAAAGGCCGGCTCTTTAGTATTCGATTGTCGCTTGTTAAGATCTTAAAGTTAGTTAGTTACAGCTACAGTTATAAAGGTTACAAGCTTTTGCACATATTATATGTCAAGTGATTCTTAAAAACCTAATAAAACCTAACCAAGCTGTAGATAAAGTATACGATGACTGGCCCGGAGCTGAAATAAACCACAACAGCAAAACTATATAATTACACTAATAATCTGGATAATTACAGAAAAGAATGTTAAGGGCCCATATTCATAAAACTTTAATGTCATGCTCAATGTTTTAAAGAACAAATCTTAAATGCTTATGTGACACTTCCCCAATTCTTAGTGTTTTCAGGACAAAAAAGATAAATATTTTATTAATATGGTCATGAAAGTTTTAATAAATATTACACACAGTTATAACTTTTAATGCCAATGCTTATGAGTCATCTAATACATAATACAACACAATTTTCAAATAACAATATTGAAAAATACATTGTGAAAATATCTTCTGTTATTCAAACAAAAGGACCGAATACAGGAAGCATGAATCTGAATGGAACAAATAGACAGATTTCCTCCAAAAAATCAAAACGGCATATATTCTATGCAGTACATATATCAACTTCAGTTTTGGAGATAGACTCTGTATTATGTGAATGGATTCATGCCAAGGTGCAGCACTGTGAATCCAATCTACTGAAAATGAGGTTATATCTTTGGTAATTATTGCAGCAGAGGGGTTTACATCTGAGACCCTCTATGCTACGCTGGTGGATGAGAAAGTGCCTGACAGAAAGAAAAACTCAGTCCTTTGTCAAGCAGAGGAAGTATATCTCAAACCATTACATAACACATTCTGGAAGTTGAGAGTATTTAGTTCTTTGTTAGATTGGATGTAAATTGCAGCCAGCTGCCAAATGTCAGGTATAATAAAAGTCAAGCAGCAAGACTACATAATCCAGGGAAGCATTCATTATTTGTCTCTGCTCTTTTTACTTCAGCTAAATTTGAGGTATTAAGGTAGAGCAGAAATCTGACAGAAAGCTAAAGATGAAAACGGAGATAGTGTTAATAAAATACACTATAGAAATAAATGAGGAAAAGGCTTTTATGCATTTTCTTCACATACATGTGTTAATTCCTTTGTATATTTTTTTAATGTAATTTTTTAATGCATCAGATCTGTTATAAGATTTTCACTGTGTTTTCTAGACCTGTCTTTATTTTTACAAGATATAAAGAGCTGTGAGGAAAGGAAACTGCTTTAGACAGCCAATATTGATTGCGTTCAATTATTTAAAAGGTAATCTTAAACCTATACAAAAATATATGTGCTTTTGGTTGATCTTTGGCCAAAATGAAACCCGTAATTCAATCACTCAAATCCTACACTGCCCGTTTAGGCTACACACCAGCAGTGACAGCCATCACAGTTTATAGTGCCCCCTCTTGCTAACGCCACACTTTTCCTTATCGCCAGTTTCCCCCTTGTGTGTTGTTATCTCTCTTAATCCCACCATTTTATAACTTGCCTCTCTTTAACTGACGAAGCCTGTCCCATATCCCATAATGAATGAGGCGTGAAGGAACAGGAAGACATAAAGCAGGGCACCTGAGTAGCTACCCATAATGTCACTGAAAATGAAATCGAATGCGTGGCAGGTTATTTTATTGAAAGCGTCAACACACTAGACGGGCAAACCTTCAACGGTATTTGTCTACTTATGTGAAGTTGTTGGTTTATTCTACTAGATATGTAGTGTACTTGGTATATTCTACTAGATCTGTAGTATACTTGGTGTATTCTACTAGATCTGTAGTGTACTTGATATATTCTACTAGATCTGTAGTGTACTTGGTGTATTCTACTAGATCTGTAGTGTACTTGCACACGTGGTCCCCAACAGGTTGTGTGGAGGTGCAGGGAGGCAGCTTCAGTTCAGGTTCCCCCCTCGAGATGGCTGACACAGATTGTGAGCAAAATAAAGAGATCAGAAGAGGAGAAGCCCTAAGGGAACCAAAGTGGGAGCTTGATGTAGTTCATTGGCACTGCGGGTTATAGTTTTCACACGGATCCTGTATACTGAATAAACACGGTAATAAATACTGTATGTGTTGTTTATAGTAATTCCAAACAAAAATTGCCTATTTTTATTCACTTTCCTCAAATTTCCTAATTAATAGGAATTATTTATTATTTTGTATTACATTTATGTTAACGTCTGTTATGTGAGAATAGGATATATGATAGGGAATAGCAGATGAAAAAATGCAGTCCACTGAGAAATCGACGGATGCATAATTCAGAGACGAGAATGTGTGTCTCCTATATTAGCCTACATTCAGGTGGTAACTTAACAGAAGCCGTCTTTTTTTCCTCATCAAGTAATGCATTTGGGTGGGGAATTGAGTCAGAGACTCTGGGACTGGATGAAACAAAAATATACCCATATGTATGTCAATTACTTGGAATTTAAAATGATGGCGTGTGATGTCAAACATGCATAATGGAGAGAACTATAAAATGGTGAAATAACAGATTATATGTAGAAATCTAAAAAGTAGGCGCAGACGTAAGTGTGTTTATAATAGTTTAGTTTATGGAAATTTGTGAAAAAATTGTTTGTTTTCTTTTGCATTTTTATGAAAGGAAAAGATAAACAAATAAACATGACAGCAAAACCCTGGATGAATGGGAAATACTGTAATTCATTTTTCCTTTAAATGGACTGAAAAGTAATGTCAGGTAGTTATCACTTCCTGGTGTGTGAACTTTGACCTGGAAGAGATCTTTGCTGTAACTTTGACCTTTGAAGACAACAGCTAGGAAAAGGTACCTGGAATGAGACAAAGACCCGAGGAGATGGCAGATGTGATAGTGGGATAGCGACAGAGAGGATTGGGAAGGGGGTCAGCCTGAGGGGAAAAGAAATGAAGAAATGATCCAAAAGGGGATTGATAGGAAGGGATGGGGCAGAGCAGTCCTTGGAGAAGATGAGGAGCAATTGCTGGCTAGCTGTGATTAGAAGGTCACGACGAGATATGAAGAAAGTTGTTATTACTTTCCCTTGGTCCTCTTAGTTTCTTCAGTCAAACGGAAATTAGATTACATAGGAAAATAACATTAAAATGGTCATGGGTCACTATTGGAAAAATAAGGCACAATTATCCACTGAATAATTACAATTACAAAGATGAATCTCATACATATGGTAAAACCAGTGAGGAATCGGAGTCACCCAGTGAACTATCGTAGCGAATTCAAATTCAGAAGTTGTCTATTATGTTTTTGCCCTTTGATTTATAATCAAGCCTCTGGTGGCGATATTAAACCATTCCCATAATTCCTGTACAGAACATTAAAATGCATGCACACGGTTATGAAAGAAGACGGTTATCCAAGCATGCACTCAACCATGTGAAACAGATAAATGATACTGAGCCACGGCAAATGACATGCACTCCGACTCGATGCCGTGTCAGAATTAATCTGGTATCTAGCATATGCTTGTGTAATCCTTTTTAATGTGTTCTTTTATTTGATTTCATTTAGGAAGCACTGTTGTGACCCAAATTATGTAGAAAGGAAACCTAATTTTTTTAAACGTGCGCACCAAGTTTAAATAATTCCATCACAAACCTCAGGAGCTATAATCAGTCCTCCCCACCCTTGATAAAACATGTATCCATGCCTTGCTTTATGTATTAATCAAAATGTCTTGCTTTTAAGAATAATGATTCTCTGCTGGGTATTTTTTTGATTCCAGTGGATTGGGGAGTTATTATTTCACCATTAGAAAGTAAGGATGGCAACTGCCATAAAATTAAATAATTAATACACAACTCATTATTAATTACTCTAGTTGTCAAAAGGAGGTTCTCGTTTTCACTTCGGATGTCCGTTTCCCAGTCATGTAGGGTTTACTTTACCCCACCCTCATTGTACCTGTCAAGTGGAAATTAAACTGATAACCGAGCAGCTATAAATGGATCCAATATACACTCAAAGACAAACACGCAGGCAAACAGACTCACACAATAATCATACACTAACACGCAATCATCTGTCTAATATACATGCTGATATGAAAAGATGTATTGCAGTTTTGTACATACACCATAAACAGGTTCAAGTGTGCGACTCTAAACAATAGACACATGTTCATTTATTTTGTAAATGTCATAGCAGCAGTTCATACAGTCATTTTGAAAACAGTAAACAGTCTATTTCATTCAATTAGAGTTCATTAGAGTTATATACTTATTTTAGTATTACAAAGTTGTTGTTTTTTTCATGCATGCCAGCTGCATAATCAGTCTTTTTCCCCCTTTATGTTTTATTCTGTTCCTCAGCGCAACTTACGACCTTCAGGAAAAAAGGTGAGTGCATTTATCTCTTTTTTTTTAAATTTGTTTGATTTATTTTGTCCAGTGGGCCTCACGGTCTCAATGAAGGGAAACCTGCTGACAGTGCTGCCTTGTTCCTGATTACCAAGGTGACGCAGAAATCCGGAATTGAAGCGAACGCGTTGAATCATAATTATAAAGAAAATCAAGCACTTTCTCTCCAGATGCGTTGTCCTTCTGTTTCGTTATCGAAAGCCCAGCAATGCCACATGAAATTGCTTATTTCCAAGGTCTGCAAAAGCAAAAAATGTGAATATCATGCAATGGTGGGAATATAAAGGACAGCTCAAAGCAAACACATATATCTGTGATGTATATTTTGCGCTCATTCTAGGTGCTATAAAACTGGAACTATTGTCTAGCACAGATTTCATCGAATAGAAATCTATAGGGTCATTTTGTGTGACCGATGAGACATTTGCCCCATATTGCCAAGCTCCTTTTTCAATAATAGCATGTGTTGATACTTCTCAAGGAAAAAGCCAGCTATACTGACATCTGCTCTGTAAGCTGCATTGCATTAGTGTTCACTCCTGTTGTTCCTCCTTGGTAGTGGATGTATTGGCCTTTTTTTTAGTATCCCAACTCACACACCACCAACGTCTTTGAAATACAACATGAAACAAATCTGAAGGAGCTCTTGTGAATCTCAATACATCATATCACAGTTCAACTTCAGCTCTGTATTGAACACAGAGACTATTGGACTACTGCCCGAGTGAAGTATTGAATCAACTCCTTAAAAACTCACCAGGATTTTTGTATTTTTTATTATTGACATCTTTACGTACAACTCTAACCGTAACCATAACCCACAAAGGTGGTTTGTACAGATTGGAGAAACTGCAGATTTACAAATCCTCTTTGAGAGTTTATAAGGTGGAAGGGTCAGCAATCTGCTCTGCCTGAAGGGTTTATTAAAATATGTTTTCGCTGGAAAGGGTTTTAAAAGCTTTTATCTTTTCATTGCATACGTGATCAAGATAACAGGTTGTTTATGTTTATTTGTCCCAGTTTATGGGTCAATATATGTAACCTCATATGGACATTGTATTTAATTAAAGGAATTACGAATACATAAATAAATCCTAAATTCTCTCGGATAGATAACTTGGATTAGAGAGCACGGAAGATTTATCTGATCCGTTCAGACCGCTAGGATATTTTAATATGAATTTTCTAAATGCGCTTTTATGACTTACCTCCAGCTTTGATCAAAACTGAAATCCTCTAGTGAGGGGATTGTAGGGCATTGCCAATATTAGTAATGAAGAAGTTTGATCTAAGGTTAAGTATTTCAAAATGATGTGTTTTTAAACAAGACTGCCAAGTATGAAATGAGGGCAAAATGTAAAGCTTTGTCTCACACTATCCTTTAAAAACTAAACCGATACCAGTACAGTAACAGTTTTACTATAATTGTATATATGCCTTAAGCTGCAAAATATGGAAAATTAAATAATCACAAATGTCACGCCTGCAAAGTGTATGATTTCATTTTCCCATCTTCTCTGTGGTCGTCTTCTAGGTCTTTTTTCATCTCTTGGGATCCATTCCATAGCCTCCTTTGTCCATCTTTGATCTGTTCTTCTTGTGGTGTATCTGGCCTGTTGCCATTTTAACATTTTCACTCTTTCAGTGATGGCACATATGTTTGTTTGTCCATTCATTTCATTTTTCCATGCCTCTTTGTGTTCTGTAAATGTTGTGCATTTAATGACCAGGTTGTATATATATAATGGATTGCTGCTGGTCAGTGCATAAGTTGATTTCTTAGTCACAAGTGATGATGCCGAGACTTTGAAATCCCAGTGATTATAATAGATATTAAAAATAGATTGCCGTGACACACCAGCCAATAATTTTCTGTTCTCATCAGCAGAAAAAGAAAATCATAGTAAACATAAATTACAGTGACATTTCAGAGGACGCATTGTGCTGGCACTGAGATTTTTACACATAACCCTCTATTAGTGCGGTGCAATTAGAAGAGCAACCTCTTCTCTGAAGGAAGAGCTCAGCAGAGTAAATAAATCATTAATGATAACATCGAGACTGCACTGCAAAACACGCCTGGCTTGACAAATCTGGCCCGCGTTCAATGCTGCTAATCAGGATTAAATTGTATTGCACATTATACCTGGGGAAAGAATAGCGTAGCCTATGAGCAAAGCTGACGTTCAAGACTCAGACCTCATGAGGAATTACAGACATTATCATTCTCAGATGTACTTGTCAAAACACAATAGGGTTGGAGTTGTTTTTTATTTAACTAGCTATTGGACATGTGGAGTTTCAATATATAGTTTATAGAGCTCTCTGAATGCATTGAAAGGTTTACTCTTAAAAATTATTGTATATAGCCTTATAGGTCAGGCAGAGATTAGGAGTCCTATTAATATTGTTTTCATGTCAGAAAGAAGGGCTTGGAAATCTAGGTGGTAATTGTGTCTAAATTCTATGGTCTAGTTCTCTGTGTCACAATTAAGTGAGGTAATCAATTAAAGGTTATTGTAGTGCTAATCTGAATACTGTCGATAGCACGTTGTGGTTGCACAGAATAGATACCTGCCACTAGCGAGATATTTCATATAAATAATAATGATACGGAAATGGAACACATTTAAATCCTGAAATCCATTTTCTCTGCAGAATGCTGGGAACTCCTTTGCCTTTTTAGCACGTTTCAGACAGAGAGGTCACTTTGGCTTTCCATGTCGACTGTATTTATGCTTCACCACTGCCAGATAACCTGGACGGGATAGAGAGCTGTTTCTCAGATTTATCCAGCTCCAGAACAAGCTTTTTTGTTTTGGCTGCAGGTGCTTGTTAAAGTTGGTTTGTAAGCTATTGCATATCTGCTGCGAGTGAATCTGAGCTGTAGGAGCTACACACACCAGCATAAGGATAATCAGTTTTCTTCTTGTTCTGTTTCTCTCATAGATCCCAGCCAGATGCACGATACCATACATGGTTTAGTGGCATCATGAACAAAGACTTTTGTGTATGTTGTCTTCTGAGACAGTGTCTGTAATTGTTATTCACCGATGTTCAGTTTAAATCCACATCATTGTACATGCAACATTCTGTATATTTATGGCTGTTTATCCTTATATTATTTACCTGGAAGCTCAATAATATACATATGGTCCATCGGCTGTGGTATTTTACATGTAAGCATGGATTAACTGTAGACCTGCTAAGTGGTTTGCTCAGTAACCCCTAGGCATATCTGTTAGTTCTTTGATTTATAGATTTGCAAAACTCATTCCTTTGAGTGAACCAGAAGAGCAGAAAGATTAAGCGATTAAGGAACATACAATACATGTGTAAATACTTGTACCTTCACCTGGACCGCATTACAGATTACTAATTGTGTTGTTCATGTACAGTACACATAAATAATGAATGGAAAACTTCAAATCAATCTTGAGAAAAATATGCTTCACAAAGAAAACAGATTTATTTGCACACGTTTTGAAATGTTTTGTTCTCAATCTCTCTCTATATATGCAGCTTCATATTTAACAAGGCATTATTTACATTCAGACAGTGAAACTAATCTTTGTCGTTATTAAGATTGTATTAAAGCTTGTGTGGCAGATCATATCCATCCATCTGTCACATGTATATATATATATATATAATCGTGGGGACAAATTTTCACCGGGACCAATTGTCATGGAGTTTAATTCTCACAGGGACCAATTGACCGGGACCAATTGACGTGAAGCCTGAACAATAAAATAATGGAACGCAAACATGATGAAAGTCTAGTCTTGTTGAGAGCACACAATGGCTGATTTGTCACACAATTCAATCTTCGATAACAAAGTGATCTTTCAGGTGTTGAATCATTACAACATCCTCTTAATTTGTTGAAAGGATCAGTGTTAATTTATCCATTCACTCATGATATATATTACTGCACTAAACCTTCGTGGGTCTAGTTTCTCCAATATTGAAAGAAATCAAAAGTATTAAGTGTTTAAAAAGACAGTATAAGAGGTTTAAAATAAATGTGTGAGAAAGTGTGTGTAACAGTAAAATTGTGTTCTCGTTCTGTTGTCAATCCCATAGTAGGAACATAGTTTTACTAGAATAGAATAAATAAAAAGTAGGAAACAGGAAAATAACATTTAATGGTTTTGTTTCATTCTCTAAAAAACACAAATATTGGTTAATCTTCTATATTATAAAGAGCATTAAATAACAAAGATTTCAAGAGCACCAGGTTATGGTAAAGGTGTCCCGTCCTAAATCATTCACCATGGGTGGCCTTTCACACATGTAAAGATATCGGGGACAAGGATTTACCATGAGCACAGACTTTAAATTAGACATGTTTACTAATCAAGAACTGCCAAAATGATTAATTAGATGTCTGTTCGTAGGTAATGCTGTTCGACACTCAGCCTGTTGTGTTAATTTCAGAAGAGAGAATTCTAACACTTGATTAATTTAAAAAAGGCACAGGTTAACCAAAGCAGGCTATTCTAGGTTGAATTTAATCTTTACAGACAGAATGCATTTCAAATACGGCCCAAACATGTAAGGAAAGTGAAATGAAGACGCCAACCCGACAAAGGAGTTTTGCTTCTCATCAGGGACTATGAGAAGTCCGCAAAGAACCGGAGCAACCACTGATTTGATACTTTGATCTCCTAGTCCTTTTTTTCTTTGTCAAGCTAAAAAGAGAAGGATTAAAGACATGAAACAGAAAAGAGTAATGTGCCTCTTTCTTGAGCCGGAGAGAGTCTAACAGGAGACAGACATGATCATCTTAAAAAAAACTTTTGAGACATATTATCCTCTCATATTTTAAACATTGTCTGTTAATCATTTAATGAAACGGTGAGTATGAATCATCAAATCTGCAGTGGTCTGATAAAGTTAGACAGGAATTACTGGCCTTCGACTTATTGGCATATTCGTTATATACTAGGTAGTTGTATTTGGGCCTTGGCAGTAGGGCCACTGCCTGTTTATAGTTCACGCTTTTTCGTGTATATTTTAAGCTAATCTTGTAAACTTGCAATGTTGGGATTCAGTTGGCTTTGTGTTTCTCATCATGGTATGAATGACATAAGAACATAAGAAGAACATAAGAAAGTATCCAATCGAGAGGAGTCCATTCGCCCCATCGTGCTCGTTTGGTGTCCATTAATAACTAAGTGATTCAAGGATCCTATCCAGTCTGTTTTTGAATGTTCCCAAATTGTCTCTTCAGCCACATCGCTGGGGAGTTTGTTTAGATTGTGACGCCTCTCTGTGTAAAGAAGTGTCTCCTGTTTTCTGTCTTGAATGTCTTAAAGCCCAATTTCCATTTGTGTCCCCGGGTGCGTGTGTCCCTGCTGATCTGGAAAAGCTCCTCTGGTTTGATGTGGTCGATGCCTTTCATGATTTTGAAGACTTGAATCAAGTCCCCATGTAGTCTCCTCTGTTCCAGGGTGAAAAGGTTCAGGTCCTCAGTCTCTCAGTAGGACATTCCCTTCAGACCTGGAATAAGTCTGGTTGCTCTCCTCTGAACTGCCTCTAGAGCAGCAGCCCAGAACTGTCCACAGTATCCAGATGAGGTCTAACTAGTGCATTGTACAGTCTGAACATTACTGCCCTTGTTTTAAATTTTGCACTTTTGACACTAAAATGACATTTGAGTTCTTGAGTTACTCAGTGTTATTCAGACAATGATCCCAGTGAATTGTGAGGTGGTGATTTATGGATGTTGCTTACAAGTTTGGGATAAGAGGACACAGCTGACTCCAGTCATTGTCACCAGGTGCTACTCTTTGGATGCACTTTCAAACCAAGGCGTTTGTCTAGGTTTGAAACATAAGCAAAACCAAACGATTGCATTAAAAAAGAGACTCAAATTGATGGGCAAGTGAGGAGTAGCAGGAAAGGTCTCTGTATAATTTATTTTACTGGAGGCAAAATTGGATTTTCATTAAATTTTCTGCCTTGACTTATCAAGCTAAGAAAAAGTGGGATTTGTGTGAGGGTGTATTTTTAACTCATGTGTTTGTGCTTGTCAGTTAATTCTTAGACACCTTGGCATAGTGGCACCTCCTTGGCATACATGTGTATCCTGAGCAAATATAAGTGATACACATTTTTAATACAAAGACATATGTATTTACAATCCACACAGGGCAGCCATTGCATTTGTCATGAAGTTGTTCTTTATTTTAACAAACAAAAAGTACTGGATATACTGGATACAAACACGATTATCAATTCAGCACTGAAGTGAGAACTACTGTGAGCTCTAATAAACTTGCTAATTTTCACTCTAACACAATAGTAATCCAACAAAATTAGTTGCATCCCATTATTGTCATTTGAAGTAAAGAAATAAACCACCTTTTTCACCTCCTGTGCATTACAGAATCAGGCACTGTGGCTGTTCTTAAAATACTTACTTTAATAATTGAGTAAATCAGAGTGATACATTGTCTTAGATATACACAGATCAGCCATAACATTATGACCACCTGCCTAATATTGTGTAGGTCCCAAAACAGCCCTGACCTGCGAGGCATGAACTCCACTAGACCTCTGAAGGTGTGCTGTGGTATCTGGCACCAAGACGTTAGCAGCAGATCCTTTAAGTCCTGTAAGTTGTGAGGTAGGGCCTCCATGGATTGGACTTGTTTGTCCAGCACATCCCACAGATGCTCGATTGGATTGAGATCTGTGGAATTTGGAGGCCAAGTCAACACCTTGAACTCGTGATTCATCAGACCAGGCCACCTTCTTCCATTGCTCCGTGGTCCAGTTCTGATGCTCACGTGCCCATTGTAGATGCTTTCGGCAGTGGACAGGGGTCAGCATGGGCACCCTGACTGGTCTACGACTACGCAGCCCCATATGCAACAAACTGCGATGCACTGTGTGTTCTGACACCTTTCTATCAGAACCAGCATTCACTTTTTCAGCAATTTGAGCTACAGTAGCTCGTCTGTTGGATCGGACCACACGGGCCAGCCTTCGCTCCGCACGTGCATCAATGAGCCTTGGCCGCCCATGACCCTGTCGCCGGTTGCCGCTTTTCCTTCCTTGGACCACTTTTGATAGGTGCTGACCACTGCAAACCCATAAGAGCTGCCGTTTTGGAGATGGTCTGATTCCTTACGCTTGGCCAATTTTCCTGCTTCTAACACATCAACTTTGAGGACAAAATGTTCACTTGCTGCCTAATATATCCCACCCACTGACAGGTGCCATGATAAACGAGATTGTCAGTGTTATTCACTTCACCTGTCAGTGGTCATAATGTTATGGCTGATCGGTGTATATGATCGTATTTATTTTAATGCTTTACTTCAGTATATTAAAATTCAATTATGAAATAGTTCAGACCGTCATTTAAGAATAATAAAATACATTTCTGCAAGTATGCCCAGTCTGATAAATATATATAAAAAACAAATCCAAACAACAGATTTGCAGTGATATGGCCAAGCTTAGAAAACTCAAACATATTTTTTTTTATAAGGGATAAGAGAGATATGGGTTCATCACTCTTTCCCCTGAACTGTCTATATTAAGGAATGATTGTGTCCCCAGAATATCTCTAGCGGAATAAACTATACCTCGTATAGTCAGACCTTGTTCATTTAAATGCCATTTTATTATATTTTTGAGGAGCTGCAAATCACTACCCCTTGACTTTTTAAAACAGAGACACTCCAGGATTACCACGCTCTTCCACTAAATAACACCCAGACAAAAATCCATTTGTAAATGTCAGTCAGTAGTCCAGTATTATCTCGCAAAGATTGTGACCTTTTCGCGAGTTTTTTTATTGTTTGTTTATTTATTATTATTTTTTCTTAAATAAATGTTATTTCCCTCCAATAGGTGCCTCATTGTTGGTCTTTATAACATATACTTAACAGATAAGAAACGTTTCAATGCAATTATGTCTTCAAACCACCATGATATATTAGGAAAATGTCTTGCAATTCACACTTGCTCATAATTCTAGTATTTGCCTTCTATAAAGCACAGTATATTAGTATATATGGTAATAAATAAAACCATCACATATGCATTCCACCTCCGTGTACATGGCCAGAAGGCCACATTGATATACTGGATAACGCGCTATTTATTTGATATGTGATGATTATAAATTCATGCCGTACTGCTGCTCTTACACTATATTAATGCATATGAGTTGACATCTCCAGGGAATTAGGAGGATATGATCAGGACAGAATGCTATTTTAGAAAGTAGAAATGGGATCAGGCTTAATGCTTATTTGCTGTCATGCTTTAAATGATTAAGATTTTTTTGTGTGTGTTTTATTTCAGGCTACAGAAAATAATTAACTACAAATGGAATATGTAGACAGCTTTTTAATGACTTGTTTGTCTGTCAATCCTTACATCTATCTATCAATCTGTCTTGAGATTTCTCATATGTCTTCATTAGTCTGCAGGAGGCAAGGCTGTCACTATTCTGCCCTGGTCACTTTTGTTTGCATAGCTACCCATTTTTCTATGTTGAACATTAACTTAACTTGTAGTCTCCCGTCAAAAATGCCATTACCTGTAAACATTATATTGTATTTGCTACCATGTTTGCCTTGCTTATTTCCCACCTCTTTTATGCTTCCCATTTAAAATAAGTGTTTTAGTTTTTACATTTAGAATCTCCAGTTTCACCCCAAATTGGGATTACTAAACTCAACTCACCTCAGCACCTTTGAAGCTTCTTCAGGATGGATGAGACGAAGCATGTATCCTCCAACTGCCATTATTTACAGTGGAAGCCCAGATTGCCCTCTGCCTCTCCAATACACCAATGAGAAGATCTGACGTAGCTGTAGCAGCTAACCTCCCAAGCCTGCAGGCACCTAAGACCTAAGACCCTCTGGGAACGCTCAGCCCAAGCTGGCATAGGCAGCATTCGAGTCCAGCTTGTCCAGCCTATGGGATGCAACACACTCTAGTGCATTGTGTTAATTGGTTTCACCACCTGGGAGCCTTGAGTTGTTTAGTTTTTTACGTTTCACTTGGCTCTCTTGCCTCCGTTCATCTCTCAGCAGCCTTTTTCCCCAAGAGAAGCTACGTAAGGAAATTTTTCTGTGAGCTAGTGGTGAATAACTTTCCAACTTGGGAATTGTATTTCATAAAGTTACTTTAAACATATAATTATCTTCTGTTGCATTGCATTAATTGGTTTATAAACAAGAGCAATAGCTTACATTTTCTGACTCTTTACTGGATATTGAGCATGTGATTGCTGGACTGCATTTGCTTGTATACTTAGAAAAACACAACAACAACCAATAAACAAGACAAAAACCAAATTCAATGCAAGGCATAAGTCTCTTACAAAATATCCCCTATCGGCTTTCTAAGTATAATGCATTATGTATTACATAATTCAATCTGAGTGCAATAATCCCTAAATTTTGGATTTTATCTCCACAGAGGTATTCAGGCCCACATGCAAATCCTCCCCTGTGTTTATGCACAGTGTATGAGCCCAGTTTGTGTATACAGTAGCCTCCACATGTTTTCATACACTTGATGAAGTGTAACCAACGTTTAATTTAGCAAGAAAATGTAGGTGTATAATCTGTGATTATACGAATATTTGGAGGCTACTGTATATTCCATATGATGTTGCAGTGAGTCCATTCAGTTATAGCAGCACTGGAATGATACAAAACTAACACAAACAACAGTAAGAAACAGCCTAAAGCCTCCCTGTTATAATATTCCCAGTGGATATGAGGTATCTAAGTATGCACTGGTCTCCTGTCAGTTATCTCTGCTGGAATGTTACCTCTAAAATAGCTACCGGACTTTAGATAATGGTAATTCTTCGAATGCCTTTTCTCATAGTTGATACTTGCTGCTGCCGTTCGATGCCACAAATGTCAGTTCAGTAGCAAAGAGGATTGTGATGTTTCTCATTAAAATATGGGCTCACTCATATGTATCTCTTCTGTGAGCTGAAAATAACCATCATTTCAAAAGTCTGACATGTGGACGTTGTTTATTGTAAGCATTTTGCAGTGTTCGACATCTATTTATATAGAGACAAATGACTCTGTCTAATTGAAACACTAATCCGCAGGGCTCATTTTCCTGTGCGGTGTTTTTTAAACGTCGAGATTCCTTCTGTGATACTTTGGTTTTCAGATTAAATATCGGACAGAACCCTACTTACCTGACCATATGGGTTCAAATAAATTGAAAAAGCTGTTGATTGAAGTGTGAAGTATGATTTAAAAGTGATATAGCTTTCAAGTGACACGTGGAGAAGGGACAAAGACATGTTTTGTTGTTGTTATTGTTGTTACAACCATTCTATACATGTTCACTGGTTGGATTTCAAAGGTATGTAATGCAGTTTCTGGAGTTATCCCTGAATGAATCTCTTTGACAAGACAAAATGACGGATGTCTGAACTTCAATGAAAAAAGAAGAAAGTTAAGCAGCTGGGATTTCAAGATTTCAGTGAAATATGGCACATATTTACGCCCTCAGAAAGCTTTATGAAATGTTAAAGACCACACTGTTAACAGTGGCACAGAAGCTATATAATTGATTATGAGAGGGATTTTACTTTCAAAATGTTTGTATATTAAAGTCTTCTGCAACTTCACAATTCTCCTTTGTCTAATTAAGCAGTACCTGAAGTACCTGGTGTTGGCTGATAGTTTCAGATCACCAAGCAGCGTTTGACAGACATCGTTCCAGAGCCTATAGGTATGAACCAAAGGGATTTTCTATCTGTTTCCAGGCTTTTAACAATTAGTGCAATTATACCTTACTAAAACTTAATGAAGAGGAATATACATTTGCATTTGCGGTTGTTGTTGTTTAGTCGTTGAATCTAAACTAGCATCCATTAATTATAGTGAGTAAAATAAATGGCCTATTACATTTAGAAGTGTTAAAGAAATAATTAGTCAGGTTTCATTTCAAAGGCCACAGGATTCATGCTCAGGAAGGACCGAATTAACTTTAATGCTTCTCTTATAATGATTGCTTTGATTCCTTACTGTATGTTTCAAACTAAAACTTTGAAAATGACGTCAACATTAAATATTTTAATATTTTAATCTTGGAATGTTGTTTTACAGAAACAGAAACGTGATAGGGAGAAATTGACCCACTCAATAGATAGGTGGACAAGTAACTCTGGGCTTGATTTAATTAGAATAATACCTTTAATAGTTTATTCAGCTCTAATGATGCGTTCCAGTAGGGAAGACATCTAAAGTTTTTCTAAAGAACATCCTATCATATAGAAGATTGCTTCCTTTCGATCCTGGGCCACATGACATCAGTGAGGAACCCCAAACTTTATCACACATCTCTTTTGTCTTCTGTTCTCTCTATGGCCTTGGATGAGAATGGTTTTCTAAAAATCAGCTACACAGAACTACTGCACCTGGCCTCTCCGGACCGATACACGAAACTGAAATTCACACATGGGCTACACAATCATGGTGCAACAATGGTGCAATAATAATACATTTGGGATTTCAACATCCCGCATCAATGTTACATATCTTTGCTACATTTAAGGAAAATTCAAAACGCTTGAAGGAAATTTTCTGTTGAAGTTCAGGGTATTGTGTGTTTTATTTATTTAAGTCTTTTTATACTGTAATATGTACCAGTTAGTGTTTTTTTTGTCAGAAACCGCTTGATCTAAATGTCAGTGTAAATCAAAATGCGAGTCATAATTTGTAGTTTGCATTTCCTGAGTAAATTTTGATTAGTTCTAGGTCTATATCATATGAATATACAGTGAATAACAACATTTAAAAGCATGATTAACTAATATTTATGTGAGCTTAATTTAATGTCTGTATGTATAAATACTGTATCTGATGAACATCAACAACATCAAAGCTTTGTTGCCCATTGACCGTTACATCTTGGCTTTGATTACAGGTTGCCTAATAATATATAGATTGCCTACTAACTGCTATAGAAGTGACCCAAACGTGTTAGGGTTAAATATGTGAAAGTTATTCATACTTACAACTAACTCTGAAGGCCAAGTATGTCTTTATGTGCTTTGAAAATGACCTCAGTGTATTAATAGTTTCTATCATCTGCCTTCCTAGGAGACATTTTTTAGTTTTAGTGGCGTAGTAAATTCATACCATAATAACAATAAAATCATGCAAACTCTCATTAAGGCAATTTCAGGAAAGTAAAGATAAAGAATCCTTGGCTGTTTAATATATACAGCTACAAAGGTAGAGGAGATACATTTTTAATAGAAGACATCAAAGCCGGTTTCCTCGTTGAATGAAGAGGCTACGGAAAATATACTTCTGTGATGAATTTTAATGGATTTGACCTTTGAAGTTAGAAAAAAAACCTCTGCATAACAAATATAAATAGACTGTTACACACCTTCAGCAACTCTCCTTTTTCCATGTATCTGAAACATGTTATACCTTGTGAAGACAAGTTAGTTTTAGGATTCATGTAAATGAGTCACACTCCTGAAACACTTTATCAATACTGACAAAATTACAGCAGGTGTTGACACACATTTTGCCCACTGAGTCTTTACTAACTAAAGGAACTTAAGTCTACTGGTTACCTGCGTCTACTGGTACACAGAGATAAAAAAAAATAAGCATGGTATTTATATATTAAGGGGGACATTGCTTCAACAGGATTTCTCTTAATAACATGGCATACGCGCACCACGGCAGCTTGGCTTATTCAGGGCTCAGGAGAACACCGTTTCAACATCAAGCGGCTCAACGTTTAATGTAAAGAAGCATGTGGGAGATAAACAGTATGAAAACAGCACAGTCAAAAATATGTCAAATTTTAGATATAAAGTTAAGTTATTTTGTATTATGAATTTCATTCACCTTCAGCATTATTATATTGTTATGCATGTTAATGTTTACAGTGTGAATTTCAAAGCTTATGTTTAGTAACATGGACATCACTGTCATGTTTTGTACTGATACACTCTGTGAACATCATACTGTAACTCCTCCCAGTCTTATCTGGATTCCTACCCTTGTTTCCCATGGCCAGCCACTTGTTTGTCTTGTCATTTCATCATATTTCTTATCAATATTTGCAGATATAATGATACCGCCGTGAGTCAGATGAGATTTGCTAGATTCCTGAGATCTTTATGAAGTGATTTCAAAGTGCTTTTACATTTGTTGGAAGACACTTTGTCATTCTTTCCTATTCTTGTTGAGTTGATACAACCAGTGCAGTTATTATTAACACTGTGCTGTTATGGCAAGACAAATTGTCATTTAGAACATAAGAACATAAGAAAGTTTACAAACGAGAGGAGGCCATTCAACCCATCGTGCTCGTTTGGTGTTCATTAATATCTGAGTGATCCAAGGATCCTATCCAGTCTATTTTTAAATGTTCCCAAACTTTCAGCTTCTACCACATCGCTGGGTAGTTTATTCCAGATTGTGACTACTCTCTGTGTAAAGAAGTGTCTCCTGTTTTCTGTTTTGAATGCCTTGAAGCCCAATTTCCATTTGTGTCCCCGGGTGCGTTTGTCCCTGCTGATCTGGAAAAGCTCCTCTGGTTTGATGTGGTCGATGCCTTTCATGATTTTGAAGACTTGGATCAAGTCCCCACGTAGTCTCCTCTGTTCCAGGGTGAAAAGGTTCAGTTCCCTCAGTCTCTCCGAGTAGGGCTTTCCCTTCAGACCTGGAATAAGTCTGGTTGCTCTCCTCTGAACTGCCTCTAAAGCAGCAATATCCTTCTTGAAGTGTGGTGCCCAGAACTGTACACAGTATTCCAGATGAGGTCTAACTAGCGCATTGTACAGTCTTAACATTACTTGCCTTGTTTTAAATTCTACACTTTTGACAATATACCCTAGCATCCTGTTTGCCTTTTGTATTGCTTCCCCACATTGCTTGGATGGAGAAAGTGAGGAGTCCACATAGACTCCTAGGTCTTTCTCATGCGTTACTTCATCTAGATCTGTACCTCCCATAGTGTAATTATAGTGGACATTTTTGTTACCTGCATGTATTACCTTGCACTTGTCCACATTGAATTTAATGTGCCAGGTGTCAGCCCACAATTGAATATTATCTAAGTCCCTCTGAATAGCCTGTGCTGCCAAGATTGTATCTACTGAGTCACCTATTTTAGTATCATCTGCAAATTTGACAAGTTTGCTAACTATCCCAGAGTCCAGATCATTAATATAGATTAGAAACAGCAAAGGCCCTAGTACTGATCCCTGTGGAACTCCACTAACAACCTCACTCCAGTTAGAAGCAACTCCTCTAATTGACACCCTCTGTTTCCTATACATCAACCAGTTCATAATCCATCTACTTACATTACCCTGAATGCCTACAGCTTCCAATTTGAGGATCAGTCTTTGGTGTGGAACCTTATCAGAAGCTTTTTGAAAATCTAAGTATATCATATCATATGCTTTCACGTGATCTACAGCTGCAGTTGCATGTTCAAAAAATTTGAATAAATTAATAAGACATGATCTGCCTCGTCTAAACCCATGTTGACTATCTCCAAGAATATGGTTTTCATTAAGATGCTCCTCTATTTTCTGTCTAATAATTTTTTCCAACATTTTACAGGTGATGCAGGTGAGACTGATTGGTCTGTAATTTCCTGGCTCAGCTTTGTCCCCTTTCTTGGATTGGTATGACATTTGCTATCTTCCAGTCAGTTGGCACATCCCCTGTTCTAAGTGTCATTTGGAATAATTGAGTTAGCGGCCTATAAATAATTTCCCTCATTTCTTTAAGTACTGTTAGAGATATTTAGAGATAGCTTTAATTCATTTAAAGATATCTTTAATTCATTTAAAGATAACTTCAAATATTTCAAGGTATATCTAAATCATTTAAAGATATCTGCAAATCAATTAGAGATATCTCATTTAAAAGTACATTTAGAGACATCTGCAAATGACTTCCTGTTTATTTAGAGATACCTCTAAATCATTTCAAGATATCTTCAAATCACTTCCGGTATGTAGCCCAAGCTTATCACTTCCTGTTAACTTGTTAATTAATGTCTATGTAACTGAATGAGAAAACAGGAAGTGATAATCTCAGCCAAAATACAGGAAGTAATTTGCAGATATCTCTAAATAATTTTGAGATATCTTTAAAAAGCACCTTTTTTAGATATCTCTAAATATTTGAAGATATCTTGAAATGCATTTAGAGATATCTCTAAATGATAATTTGGCTTGCCATAGTAATGTTGTTATTATTATTGTTGTCTGTTTGCAAAAGAATCAAAGCTTCATTCAGAAAAGTCAATCTTCAATGAGTGAATAAAATGATCATAATAACTATATATTGTCTAAAAGAATGTCTCATATTTCAAACTCAAACTGTTTGCTGATCTACATCAGGGTAACCAAAAAAATAAAAGACTATAATTAATACTAACATTTTAATTGAAAAATGTTATTGACAAGAAACAACCCTTAATATCTATACATATATGTCTATTTCATATTGCCTGCAGTATCGTGGCTGTATGTGGTTAAAGTGCGATTTATGAAAGGGTTAAATCTGAAAAGCTGATAAGTGATTTATAGAAGCATTGTAAGATTTCCATTAAACTGCCACTTTGTTAGGGTCCCACTGGTGGCTGTTAAAAACAAGCCTCACACTGCATGTTAAATACAGTATTAACATTTTATTTGAAAAATGATATTTCCTACAGACACTAAAGAATCTCTTAAGAATGGCCTATCCTTGACCTGTTGAGTAACTAGCTGCACATGTTTTGCCTCCTAATAAGAGTTTATTCAGCTGAAAGGCGAGTAACCTTGGGGAGTATTCCCGTTCTGTAATTCTGGAGCTACAATAGATTACCACAGCAGCACACGTCCTGCAGATTTAAATAAGACAGCCATACAGAGTTCATAAAAGATGTACCCGGAGATGTAGCTTCATCAGTTTTTTCAGGAAGTAGTAATTAATGCAGTGACCCACGATAAGTCATCTTGCACAGTGTGGCTGTTTCGTCTTCGCCTCAGCTGTAGTGAAACTCCTTTAAAAATGGCCTATATCTACACAGTAGGTCTCTCGGAGTAGTAAAACTTAACATCCAGGGTACATATAGTTGTCTGAAAATGTATTTTATCACTCATTATGAGGCATTAGGGGGTATGGGTTTGTTTTAATTTTAAATGCTTTTGTATGTCATGAAACAGACCCAAGAAATCACCATATTTGATGATGAATGTCATCAAAAGTAGGTGTTAGATTGAGCGGGTGATAAAGACGTCAGAATTATGTCACTCAGCTGGCAACAGCTACTGGGAAACCCATTTGTTTGCTTTATAGACATTTTTGTCATAATTAACAGAGGTGTAGTACAGTCGGTGTCATTATATTCTTTTCGTATTTTATTGTTAGCTCTGAAATTAAGTAATATTAAATTGTTTAATTTATATCCTACGGCCTGGGTGGAAATTGCATGTGTTACTTTCAAGCCAAATCTGCTTTGTTTACCCGTGGTTTCTGTTGCTCCATCTGTTTGTTGTTGTGGTCTGGCGTTGCATCGGATCCTTGTGACGATACCAATAATTACAAATAGATTTCTGTAAAGCTATTACTGGTTTGTTGAACTACGTCGGTTTTCATGCGCTGTAATCCTGGAGGGATGTACTGTTTGTCAATAAGTGCTTTGGCAATCAAGGTTTTAAAAGAGCCACTGATATGCTAGGCTGTGAAGGAACTTTACCTTTTGTGCTGATGCTGAATTTATTTTACTTATATGCCTTTTTGTTTATTGTAGAGTATTACTGAACCATTATCCAATTTGAGTTACATAATACACACACGCGCACAGCACCTGTGCAAAAAGACGAGCTACTTGATCCGTACTGGTACATGGTTGATAGTTTGGTATGAAATTCAAGGATGATGACATAGATCTTACTCCCGAAAAGGTCCTTCAAAGAGAAACACTATTTCTGATTGTTGCAATACTAATATAGCACTTTGTTAAAGGTCTAAAGAATTTGACTTTATATGACCTCATCACACTCAAACATATTCCCTTTATGACTCAGTTCTTCAAAAAAAGGAAGAGAGATTTTTTTTTTTTTTTTTTTTTCATTAAACCTAAGAGATTAGTTCTCAGGACACATTCCAGAACTAAGCTTCCTAACCTTTATTTTTCCACCTAGCTTCTGCAAGCTCCCAAATAAACCTTGAATAGTGTTTGCTCCCTGAATACTGATTATTCTTCTGCGCTCTTTGGAATTTGCCACAGCGAGAAACTAGTTCCTTATTTGCCTGTAAATAGCAGTATGTAAGAACATCAATACATACATAATTGAACAATGCTATCATACAATGTACTAAAAAGTAAAATAAGCATAAAAAATATATTTCTATCTATATATATGCAGTGCTCTTCAAGTCTTCAGTATTATTGTATAAGTCTGTCTTCAGCTAAAATTGTTTCTGGTATGAGTTCCTCCCTGGTGTTTGTTATTGGTCTTGGGGAGGATGCACACATCATTAGGTTTGTAACAAATGCTTGATACCTCAAGGTGATTTGACAATATGATGAGATTCCCCACCTTTAATACACCATGCTGACAGATTAATTATCCCCAGCTATCTTACCCCGGTGTTTCTGTTCTTTTTTTTTTTTTTTTTTGGTCTGCCAGCTCAACCCACTGCCTCAGAACTGTCACTTGCTATCCCTTAATGGTGTGCACTTGATGCCTACTTAGCCAGCCCAGCCATAATCATGCGAACAGTATGCTTGCAGTTCCCCTGGTAAACGCCACCACATCAGCAAGTATATCGTTGAGATGTCCCTGAGCCTTCTCTCCCCTGGAACAAACATTTAAGAAGTCAGAAGTAGGTAAGTATCTCTGAGCAAACTGTTATCAATCCATCAGATGAGCGGTTATTCAGGAATTCTCATTTTCATGCACTTCTAGGTACACAAAAAAGTAGTATCAAGTCATTTGCATGGAGGATGGAAACTACTAACATGTTTCAGTTGCTGTTGAATCCCAGTTTCTTTCTGTTACATTTTCTTGTGATTGTAAAACAGCTCTTTTGGTTTCGTTTTAAAGTTCGGCAAGGAATAGCTTGCTCCTTTTGCTTATCTGATTAGCAGCTGTTTGTAGCATGTATGTATGTTTATATAATGTGGCAGTCAAATTAATATTATAAATAAAACATTATAGGTGCTGCTGTGTCATCTGAAAAAAATGTTTTTCATTTAGCAAATCCCTCAGTGAGTGCTAGACCACTTTGTTTGGAAATCAAATTAGGAAAGTAGATTGCCATCTGCTCGACTTATGTCTCTGCTGTGCCTTCAATTAGGAACAGGCCTATTGATTTCATATATTGGATATCTTTGCTGTTATCTCCGCACAACATTTATCATAGGTCATGCCAGAGGTCTTGCTTGCCCCAGCAGCAGATAATCATTAGATGCAATCTGCTAAGCTCCTGCCTTGAAATGTAAATCTCAAACAAAAATTACCACACCAGGGTCTTTTCTGTCACGGCAAAATGATGAACCCTGCAGAAAGGACGGTAACAATCTATCTTTGTGTGAATCATCACACTGAACCGTTCTTTACTTAACGAACAAAATATTTTTACATTATTGAGTAAGCATTACTCTATCGCCAACCATACGAGTCATTTTTGTTGAATTAATTGAAAAGAGCAACATTGTAAATGGCCATTTTCAGTCCTGAAGGTACATCAGGTTTAGTCATTGTTTTTCGGTAGGCACTATTAAGTCACACATTTAAAGAACTTGTCACAATTTTCTAAAAGTTTAGCTCAATTATAAGTAGACTAAAAGAGCACAGCTAAATGATAATCTGCTGACTCGTTCTGGTTGACGTCAGGAAATATTTTCACATAGAATTAGAAATATCCGTGTGTATGTATTAGTCCTGTGAGATTCGTTATTTTTTCATTATTGTGTCACGGTTGTTTCATTTCAGTGGTCTGACGTTAAACAGAAAGACCTTTGACCTCCTGTATACAATCCAACATAGAGGTGATTCACACATAATTACTGTTTCCAGCAGCAGCCTACAAGCCATGACTGATGAGAATGATTTCTGTTAAACGTTCGCTTAATGTCTAGAATATTCAGTTACCATACTTAATTGATCTGTTTATATTGCCAGTTAGGATGCTTTATTCACATTTCAAAAAGGTTTTCGTTTGGGCTCTCAGGTGGCTCATAGGGTCTCTGCTCAGAGTGCAGGATGTATAATATGGCTGGGAGACAACCAGTTCAAATCCGGTTATGCTACTAGCCAGCTGCGGTCAGGAGCTCCCAGGGTGCATTGCAAAACGACAGACCTCTGCCAATGTTGGCTTGGTGAAGTCTGCTGGGGAATCACATTGTGCCAAAAAAAAACCTGTGATCCTCAACCATGTGTTTTTCTGTTTAAGAGCTCTGTGAATGCTCTATTCAATCCATTAGCTGTGGTACTTGTGGTTTATTCGCAGTGAAAAGAGCAAATGACTTACTGCATGTTTTTGAGGACACATATAGGTTGACTTCAACTCTTTCGGGTTGTCGCAGGGGTTGTCGTGTCCAAACCGGGTTGAATACTGATCGGCAATTCCACGGTTTTAAATTGTTCGTTTCTCACATGTTTACACATTGGCGTAAATGAACTTCTGCGCATCCTAATTAAATTAGCTCTTGTATTTGGTGCTTTCACAATAGTGCCGTTACATCTCCCCTCACTATACATACATGTACTGCTGATCTCCCAGGATGCCATAGCCGGGACATATGGTTAATGCCCAGCTGTATCAATCTGTTAATTATTAAGTAAAGGCCAGGAATAATTTCAGGTTTTAGGTTTGGCGTGTCATCATTATGCTAAGTGATGTATCGGAATGTATGTATGTATCTTCCCTCCAGTGACACAGAGAGAGTGACATTAGGTAAACCATCTGTCAGACGAGCCTGACATGGTGTTCGGCGACGTGCCCTGTCAGAGCAGCAGCACACGCCACTGCACACCTGTCTGGTAACATTCTCGGCTGAGGCTGTGCAACCCTGTATTAGAGTCCCACGGCTACATTCGTTTTTAATGTAACAAGCAGGCTACATTGTGACTGCCTTCCTGTGCTGAAACATTAGAATAATTCATTAACTCTACACGAGACTTTGGAAGTGTATCCCACAGATGATTATTTTATTGCGATCCTGAGTACACTGTATCTAACACCGACGTTGTAACACCTTGAGGCAATTACATAGCTGCGGAGTTGTATTAGTCTTCAATTATTTACGATGGGAGCATTACATTTGAGCCAAACTGTTAAGAATCATTAGCTACATATCAAGCCACTCTACACAGTCTTCTAATCTTAGGTGGAATTCTTTCTTGGTTTGACATACAGTTCTACGCCAAGCAAAACTGTTACTGCATGAGTTACTCAGCAAAACAGGATTAGTTATATGTAAACCCCTGCACTCAGTGTGACTTGTTGACCAACGATAGGACTTTTGTTAGGTGGTAAGAATAGCTAAATACAAATGTACAGCAAATCTGAATGTAAGGCTTTATGGTTGATGCTACTTTAAAATGGCTCCCTTGTCATTGATCAAACCTACATGTAGTGTTCACTACATACTACATACACGATCAGCCATAACATTTTGACCACTGACAGGTGAAGTGAATAACACTGATAATCTCGTTATCGTGGCACCTGTGGGTGGGATATATAAGGCAGCAAGTGAACATTTTGTCAAGTTGATGTGTTAGAAGCAGGAAAAATAGGCAAGCGTAAGGATCTGAGCGACTTTGACAAAGGCCAAATTGTGATTGTGGCTAGACAACTGTGTCAGAGCATCTCCAAAACTGCAGCTCCTGTGGGGTGTTCCCAGTCTGCAGTGGTCAATACCTATCAAAATTGGTCCAAGGAAGGAAAACAGTTGAACCGGAGACAGGGTCATGGGCGGCCAAGACTCACTGATGCACGTGGGGAGCGAAGGCTGGCCTGTGTGGTCCGATCCAACAGATGGGCTACTGTAGCTCAAATTGCTGAAAAAGTGAATGCTGGTTCTGATAGCAAGGTGTCAGAACACACAGTGCATCGCAGTTTGTTGCGTATGGGGCTGCGTAGCCGCAGACCAGTCAGGGTGCCCATGCTGACCCCTGTCCACTGCCGAAAGCACCTACAATGGGCACATGAGCATCAGAACTGGACCACGGAGCAATGGAAGAAGGTGGCCTGGTCTGATGAATCATGAGTTCAAGGTGTTGACTTGGCCTCCAAATTCCCCAGATCTCAATCCAATCAAGCATCTGTGGGATGTGCTGGACAAACAAGTCCGATCCATGGAGGCCCCACCTCGCAACTTACAGGACTTAAAGGATCTGCTGCTAACGTCTTGGTGCCAGATACCACAGCACACCTTCAGAGGTCTAGTGGAGTCCATGCCTCGACGGGTCAGGGCTGTTTTGGTGACAAAAGGGGGACCTACACAATATTAGGCAGGTGGTCATAATGTTATGGCTGATCGGTGTATATTTTCATTCTACTACACACACACATATTCATAAAAAAAGCCCTGTTAAAATTGAAAACGTTAGCTGTCATTTTAAAATCATTGTTGGATATATAAAAAAGTTGAAAATGATCTTCATTACTTTCCTTTGTGGTGCTTATAGTAGAAACTGGCAGTGAAACTCCAATTAAGAGAAATTATACAACAAAATCTGCATAGACGATGTGGTAATTCTTCTGTTGTTAGAGCCATGGCAATTACAGCTCTTTAGCACCTCTGAGCTGGATAATTCCTTCACTTCTCCATTCATCTCTCCCGTAATGATAGCTGGTAGAAAATTGTCAATGAACAAAAATTAATCTAGTGTTCAATAGCATGACAACATAAAATATAGATTGTGAGAGAAAACTCATTAGCTGTCATTGTATTAATAGCCTTGCCAATGATAGGTCTGTACTCTTTGATCCAGCCTTCTAACTTAGATTTATTTAGATTCCATGAAATGTATTCCTACTAATAGTATATGATTGGGACTAGCAAAGCCAGGCGAGTTTTGATATGCTCCAATGATGGTTTGCAATAAATCATGATTACGATTCTCTGATCTAGTCAACTTATGTAGTCATTCATTGCTAATTAGCACTTACTGCTTGAGTTATGTCATGATAAGTAGATTAATTCTATCAGGTTTAAAAACAAAATAAATTTAGTCAAATGACCTTAAATATACATATGTTTTTTAGATATACAATTTGTAGTATACAGATCCAATTTGGAAAAGCATTTCTTACTAGTCTATTTTAGGACAATCTGCAATATTCAAACCCATGTTGCTATAGAGGAAACACCTCATACACACAACCGCATTGGCTTTGGGCTGTGCTTGGAAAGCAATTGTTACAACTTAAGTCCCACTGTCTATCTGCTTTTGATTTTTTAATACTTCCTCAATAAACCTGTGTCGCAGGAAAAATAGTGGAATTGTAAGTGACATTTAAAAACACAGCATCTTGAAAAACGTGGTTTGCAATTACATTTAACTACAAATGGAGGGAGACAGTATGTCAATAGATTTTAATGGACAACTTGGATGTTTTACCGCTCTGCTGGGTTTCTGTTTATTTCATCCCATTTGCTTAGTTGAAGGTAAACTTGATTAGTTTGGTTAAGTCTATTGAACTTCAGCGCACACCAGGTTATTAAGACCTTTTAATATCCGTACAATCGTCAACATAATGTACTGTGAGTGAAATCGTCACGCATGTTAGTGTCACGCTCTGTGGATACTTCATAACAGATGTATCAACGCAGTTTCTGAATCAATGTGATGTATCTGTGATGGTCAGCATTTCTTTTGTTATTTATTTTGTCCTTTCAAACATCTACTGTATCTGATCAAAGTCGTCCATTTTGGCTTCTCTGTTTCCTTTGGGGTTTTAAGTTGATGATGCTCACTGACCCACACCAACTTCTAGCCTGATGCTACTTCCTTTTCTGAGTTTAGAATGCATCACTTTGATCTTCTTTCCATTTTGATTGTGTGCATCCTTACTAATCAGTTTCACTCCCTGTGAAAGGTGTGGATAAGTTCATGGTCTTTGTTGTCTTTGTTGTCTGAGTTGGAATGAACATATCCATCTGTGTTCTCGCCTTACTGCAAACACTGCAGCTTCCTATAAGAAAAAGTTACTTGTAGAAGTTTTCCCATAGACTAGGGGATAAATGTGTTATTTTTCAACTATTGAGGAGACATGATCTCTCGGTATCCAGCTGTTTTTCATTTTAACAGCAAATCAGGAGATGACCACTGGAAAACAACTACAAACTGACAAATGGCAGAGCATCCCTCTGTCTTCTATCAAAAAGTTTCCAGCAGTAATTGAGGCCCATGGTTTGCCTGCATTCTGCAAAATCTGTTTTATGTATTTTGCCTGCTTTTGGCAATTTAGTGTATTTATACAATATAAATTAAACAGAACTGTGTTAATGTAGTTTTATTAAGGTTGTATTCAGACAAGGTTGTGTGGGTTTTCAGTATCTCCAACAGTGCAGAATTTGGGCAGGGTTATACTATACATTTATACATTGTGTAGTAACACTTTATATTAAAATGTTATAAATACATTATTTGTAAACAGTTATAAACCATGAATAATTCAATGTATAAATTATCAATAAACCTTTATAATATATAATTTATCAAAAAAGCTGCCAAAACACTATTTTGTTTCAAATCTTTATTATAAATGATACAGCACGTTATGAAGGTTTACTGATCATTTATAAATTGAATGATTAATTATTCCTTACTCTTTACAAATCATTTATTTATAACACTGTAATATAAAGTGCTACCAACCAAACAATGTATTCAAAACAAATGTACATTCTGTGAAACTTGCACCACTAGTACTTAAGTGCCATGAATATGTTTTTAATACTGATCATTTTCTGCACAGGGTGACATTTAAACAGAAGTTAAGAGGTATAGAAATGCTGCTCTGTGATTGGCTGGTTCTCATATGTGATTTATAATGAACTTTAAGTCTGCTGATACAGCAATGCAAACTGTCTCTCTGTTGAACATTGAGAAAGAGAGGTGGAAACTGGTTGAAAATTTAATATTATCCGTTACATTCCAAGCTAGTTTTATTTGCATTCATATTTCAGTTCTATTTATTTATTTTTTGTATTAATTGTTTTAAGATACATCCACACAGCTCAATATTTTCAGACACGATACACCAGACAGAAGTCCTAGAAATCCTCTCTTTCTGATTTATGGATAGATATATAACATGGAGACTGCACCAAATAATGAGTCGCATTATGTTCGTAATCCATTTTTAATAACCCTTTCCTTTCATCTTGACCGTCTAAGTATTTCCGTCACATTTGTTTATTAACCCTGATATTGCTGCTTAAGAAACTCTTAATTTCCTTACTGTGATGGGTCTGTTTTCTGTTTACCTAGACTGAATGACTTTTCTAATTAAATATATATATCCTCGACACTTCATGAGTCATCAATTGCAGTAGAGGTCAGTGTTTGGAGATTGCTTCCTTCCGTATACAGTCGGCGTTCGGCACTTGCGATGCGTCTGGGAGTCCTACCAAAAACACTGCTCTTTCAGACTCCTGAAACAATTATTCTGACCTTTTCGTCCATCAATATGTCAACACTTTGACTTCTCTGCCTGTTCTGGATTCCCTGTAAACATTGTATTTCAGATTTCTTGCATTATGAAACAGGAGAAATTAAATTACTCAGAAGTTATTTTCATTTTCTCTTTTGGGAAGGAAGCATTTATCAGTGCTTGGAAAGGGCAGTACAGTGATCCCTTAAGATATCATAAATCCAATATATTCGTATTGCCGAAAATCTAAAGTGCTATTGAACAGCATTCGGGGAGTTCATAACTCACAGATTTGTCAGTGGTAGGGGGTGATCCATGGTGATGCCAAGGTTCAGTTCATTTCAATGCCGGTTCCTTACGTCGAATAAGCACCACTTTAATTCTTTAGCTGTCCTAATGTGTTTTTAATGTAGTTTTTGACTTATGTTGCTGTCAGCTGTTGGCCACATAGGGATGCCAGGATGTTAGTGGGCGTCAAATGAAACCTGAAAAATGTGCCAAAGATTAATTAAACAATAGGGGAACTTTTTTCTGCGCTTACCTATACCTGAATGCTTTCACACAGTCTGTTAACATCTACGGTCTGAGAAGCTAGCTTTTAAAACACTTGTGATTTAAAACAAAATATCCCCTGCTTAAAACACAGAAAACGTGATGATAAATTGATGATTTGGTCATCCTTCTGTACGTCTTTGACAGTCCTAGTCAAAGAATTACAATAAGCTTTCTGGTCTCATGCTGCCTTTAGTAGCTTTTAATCCACATCACAAAACATTTCTAGGAATTGTGGTGGAGAGGTGCAATTAATTAGTTTTTTGTGGTAAAAGTCTTCAGATCTGCAGTTTTGTTACATGAAACATCACTCCATAATGAGTTAAGCAGTTTTTCAGAGAGACCATGTTCAATGCATTTTTAATATAGATTTTTTTCTCTCAACATGTGTTATTTTGGGTTCTGTAAGTGTATAATTTACTCTGACCTACAGATACTGCCTTTTAATATTGCATATGCCTTCAAGCTCCCCTATGACACAACACGGTTTTGCCTTTAAAACATCCCCAGTGGATTGGATGGCTTTTTTCTACCCTTGTACATTGAATCGCTTCCCTTAAGCCACCTGCAGGGTGTCCATAAACCTTAAAGAAAGGGCCTAATTGAAATATCAGTTTAATGTTTTTAACACTGAAAATTGACTAATGTTCCCCAGCTCGACGACAAGGGAAGCGGTTTTGATGCAGATTTGTCTTTTTCATGACACTTTTCCACACCTTGGAGACACGTAGCGTGAAGGTATGTTTTCCTCCAGGGGATACCTGATTCAACTCCGCACAGAACAATAATATGCATGACTACCGCCTGTGCTGACAACAGATCAACCCTTAAGGTGGTGGTACATATTCAAAGATTGTACAATCGTACACAGTACATTTAAGCACCTGAAAAAGGCAGCTCTCGTATAGAGGGGTTGCAATCTCTTTCTTTTTGCAGCTCAGAGCTAAATATAGCTGTAAATGTGCCTCTTGCCATTCAATGTAATGTAGGAGAGATGCAGAGTAAAGTAGTGTGTTTTTACACAGCAAAATATAGTCATTTATTAACCCTCTTTTAAACATAAATACACCAGAAAAACATATTCATGTGTTTTAGTGGGATCCTCCTACTTAAAGTAAACTGCATTATGTCAAATTATATATTTCTGATCTCACAGGAGGACTACACTCATTGATTTCAGATGTAAATAGTCAGCATTAAACTAGTCAAATTGTAGCTAAGTGGTGTAATGTTGAAGAAATTGCAGGGAAATAGATAGATAGATACATAGATACATAGATAGATAGATGTTCCATAGAAATTATATATAATGGATGTCATGTTTCCCTGAAAAGTGATATAATTCTGGCTTCCAAAATAGGCTAAGTTTAAAAACAAGGATTCAATTTAAGCATCTCTAAGCACCTACACTGTGAAGATTGTATAACACATAACCTTACACATTAGGGAAGTAACAGGAATGGATTCTCTTTTTAAAATCAGGAAATGTGTCATGTCTTATGGGACAGTCAAAGGAAACATTTTGTTCTCTCCTTCATGACAATCAAAAGATCTGTGTGCTGATCAGAGTATTCCTGCTATGACTGAACTAATCATACAGTGGAAATTGTCCACAAGTCTAATTAAGCAGCTTTAAATAATTCATTTCACAGGTAAATACTAGCCAAATAAGCAAAAGATAACCAGACAACCACAAGGGTCGGAAACAGTGCTGTAGTATCTTTACTTATTCTAGTAAAGATATTACTAAGATCCTCTTTTTCAGGTTCATTGGAAAATGTAAAATATAGCAACACTCAGGTCAACATTAATGAAATCCCTGCCCTTGATTCACACATTTTAGGTTACAGAAGTTAAAGCAGATATTCAATGTCACATCTCTAATGGATGTGTAAATAGATAAGAATATGTTTTACATAATTCATGAGACTATGGTTTGACATGTCCTTCAGTGCTTTAAGTAACCCAAAAAAAAAAAAAATCAATGGCACAGGTTTATTGAAAGGTGGCATAAATTGTCTAGAGAGTTATACATGCAATTAAAATGACTGTAAAGCAAAAGAACGGACGAATGGGATGTTTTTAGGGAATCAATAATATGTGTTTAAGTTATTATAACCCTGGTTTTGAGTTTCCATATTGGAGGCTGTCATTTTATCCATTAGTGAAAGTTTTCTTGTTTTTTATGTTTTCTGTGCATATTTTTTGTGCTCTAACACTTGCTCAGGTTGTTACACTTGCTATTTTAAACGTATGTGAGCTAATGGTCTCTGTGGGGTTCCTCTACACGCTGTGTGCGCTGCTCTGCAAATTGTACAATATATGATATCTTGCAAGATTTGTTTTGCAGTGAGTGGTTTGTTTTCTGGGGAGCTGAACTAAAGTGAGGAGTGTGTGTGTGTGTGTGTGTCGTTTATCACTTTGGTTCAATTATTGAATCTACCAAACGTATATGCTTATTTATTTTTCTATATTTTCTTAAAAAGGAGGCGTTATCAGCCTGGACAGTATTGTAAAGAGCATAGATGCATGACAAATCAATGTTTTACTGACAGTTATGAGGATTTCTTGAATCCCTTTAAGATCTCCAGGTGAGTATTTAGCTGAACGATCACTGCCTGGCTGTCGTCGCATCAGTCATTGTAAATATTCCCTGAGATGCAGGTTTTCATTTCCATCCCATGCTAAAGAGGACAGAACTCAAAGCAGCTGGCATACTTTTCAAATATCATCTTCCTGTTTTCACTGAGCTTTTGATTTCTGATTAATGTTACAATACAAAACAAAAGGCTGTGAAGTAGCCCCTTAGAGGCAATATGCCATTTTCTCTCACGCTGACATATGTTGTTTTTTTAATTGCCCTTTGTTTAACCAAGCTGTCCTTTCAATAGCAGTGATTAAATTAAGGTGACGTACCTCTGATTATTTTCTTAAATGTAAGAGCCTGTGTAATTCCTTATCAGACAAAAACGATTACATATTTTCTCATGTTTTATTTTTGCATGAAACAAGATCTATTAATGTTGATCGTGATATCACTTAATCCTCAAATCTTACTAAACTCATTTAAAATCAAGATAATACCCTCAGCTAAACAGATGACTTTAGAGAGATGCAGATATGTATTTTAGGCCCTCTATGTTGCAAATATTAAAACAACGATTTTCCTCACTGGAGAATTGTGTATTATCATTCAAATATGGCCTTTTGTGTCCTTGAACAGGATTTTCTGAAGTATATTGTTTTATGCATTGGGAACTTGCAGTATTACATTTCATAGATTGGACGCACCGACTCTTTTCCTGAAGAGATTTTGTATGCCTGCCTTGTCTGAGAATGCAGTGTTTGTTCTGTCCAGAGGATCAGTCGAGTTACGTGAAGGGGTTGAAATGAAAGAAACGCTGCCTGTGTTGTCAGTCTGTCATTATGGGGAAATTAGTTTCAACATAACACTATTTGTATTTATTGTAAATGCTATTAGTGACACTTTGTATAAATACTACAGTAAATAAAACTATGGCATTTAAATTCAATTTCAAATATAAAATAGAACATTCACAATTAGCAGTTTTGTAATCCCCAGTTCCAAAATACATCCTCATTTATTTACTTTCTCTCAAAACAACTGATAAGCTATGATATTATTCTTAGAGAGACTAGAGATGTTTAATAAGAACAGGTCTGACTTGTCGTTTCCATATTTCCATATTTGTGTAGAAACAGTCAATCAGTGTTGTACTGTAGGCTTCAGAATTCAGTAATATGTGCAGAAAAGGTATTGATATGACAGATATAGACCACTAACTGTCATTTTTTTCTTCGCTGGATGCTGTATTTTTCTAGTGTTTAATTAACCACAAAAATAAAATTTCCAGCGGGATCAAAAGGCAATTAATTTCATTAGGTGTTGTAAGTGCTGTGACCACTAAAGCTGTACAGATATATGCAGCAAGGGTTGTACAAAGCCTAGCAACTTGAAATGCACAGTACTGTTTTGGCTTGTGAGCAAAGTTTGAGGTGCAGTGACAATGAGGTGTAAAAGTGGCTGTGCTTTATGTCTAGATGTGTAAAGTATAAGATTCACAGTAGAGTGAAAATAACTACTAGGAGACAGTGCTACGATGCGAAAGGTATGTGACAGAATGCCAAGGCTGTGTGGATCTTAATCTGTGACAGAAAGGTGGGTTGTGTTGAGATTGTTTTGGTCCTTTTATAATTAGATCTAAGTATATCGCCATCATTTGGACTTTAATATGCGTTTGCTGCCAGTCAGTCATGATTCTCATAGATTTCTGGAGATTAAGAAAATGAACACTTTAAAAATAATCACATACTCTTCACATCATCCGGCGAAGTTTGACTGATAGCTTGAAACACATACTCCCTTTGCAAGCACTTACCGATCACCCTTAGGTGCAGAGTCTTAATTAGCTCTTCAATAACTGTATCACATCTGGCAGTTGCTGTACAATAAACTAACACAAATGGACAGCGAGAAATTAAATTGCGATCCGCCGTCCTTGTGTTTGGCAGTGGATGTCGATATTAACTGGTATTGCATCGATCGGCTTATGGGTGTTTCTTATGGGAGCTCTGTGCTCTGCTGAGAAGGAATGAAAATGGCATACAAATAAAAAAAAAAAAGTGGGAAAGATTCATTCACTTAAGATATCTATAACCCCCCACCTCGATAATTTTATGCTGTCGCAAATATGAAAAACAGCAACAGCAAAAACAACAACTTTATAGTTAATCCTGCAACACTTTTCAAACCTCCTATGACTGCCAAGTGTCATATTACCAGATTGTAGAAACTTATCATTGGAGGTAATTAAGATCCTTTGTTTCCAGCCCTGCAGCACAATCCTTTACATCAAACATTTTTAGTCACCAGCCATATCCCCTGGAGAGCCACAGAGCATATCCATCATCTTGCAAGCAAATCCACACATGTTCTTTAAGTCATCCTTAATATTTAATATACGGTAAGTGCAACTCATTCTAATTTAAATTGAAAGAGGGTTTAAACACTATTGGTGAAAAAACATTCTGGGAATTAGGGTAAATGGCTAAAAAAAACAGCAGTATTCAGGTGATTAAATGTAGCCTAATGTAGCAGTTGGCCTCCTTCCCAAAAAGTCTGGATGTTTTTAACAAGGTATTTCTCTCCACTAGCAGAATAATGGAAGAGACAGCATTCTTAAACTGGTAAAATTATTTTCTTGACATTTCCATAGCATTTTCCTATTTATTTTGGAGGTTTTCAGCAGCTGGCCATATAATGAACGCTGTCAACCGGGCTAGCCCTCAAAACAAGTGTCACTTTTTTATTATAAGGCATAGTTTATTAAATGTCAGCAAAGTCACAACAAAGAATGAGTGAATCAGGATACCGCACAAGGAGCTCAAAAGACAGAGGCTAAGGACAATGCATATCTGCTTGAAGCTCCATAACCTTTAACAAGGACTATATTCATGGCCCGTCTTTCATTAGCTATCTAGCAAGAATACTCAACAAGACACCAACTTGGTTTGGTCAGTTTCCCTGGTCATCTGAATGCCTCTTGCATTTTCATCTCAATTTCATCTCAAAAGTCATTGAGTACTAAACATTTATTAAACAATCTTCCATTGTTTTAGTTTTGAGCACTGTAATGTAAATTCTTAAAACTGAAGATAATTTGATTTATGTGCTGTGTACATTTTACACCATGGGTAGATTACGTATTAATTATTAAATTAAATACCATTTAACCTTTGATTAACTCTTACATTGTGGCACATTGAGTGCTGTATCTTCCACAAGTCCCTTAGAGTGCATTGAAATCAAGCTTTTAAACTTTGTACATCCTTTATGCAATATCATGGAGTAATATACAGGAATTATTAATCAAAGTCACTGAATTTGGCAACCGTCCTCAAAGAATCAAAGAATAACATTATCAGCGTTGTCATAACTTGCACTTGACATTATTGAAATTCACCTCCGGTGCAGTCAAATATTGTATACTATACTCTGTGGAAATCAAGTTATGTTTTTCATATAAAGATATGAACAGTGAGCAATGCCTCAGTCATATTGAAAGTTTCTTAATTCTGGGCTTTTGAGTTTACGGTATGAATGTTTGAGAGATTGTATCGCACTGCTTTGGCCTTTGTCTGATATTAAAAGGTTTTTAAGATTTTGAGCAACAGCTTGAAACCGAACCCCAGCCAACACCAACATCAAGTAGAAACTCAGTCCTTACTTTAAAACAAGTCTCGATTTAATGGGGACCAAAAAATAACCCTAATTAGATTTTTTAAACTCATATTAGCACAAAGATTTGCTTAATGACTCAAAGTAACTCTAAAAACAACCTAAATGTAACTGTAAAACCATCTACCATGATCGTTATCCATAATTATAATTTATGCTCATCAAATTTCCTAAGTTTTTATTTTCAATCGCTATTTTATCATGTTTTACGTAAGTACCCAAATATTCAGCTCATACAGGGATAGCAATTAGTAAGCGTAAAACATATATGCTTTTGAAATGTATCTCACTGTTAATACACAATTTCAGTTTACCTGTTTTGAGATGCATGGATCAATATGCATCGCATTTACACAGCTTTCTATCTCAAACTATGATACTATACCATTGATATCCTTGTTATATTTCCATCCCTGTTATAGGTTTGTTAATTCTAATTAAGCCTTATCTTGTCTCATAACAGTCTCTCTTTCCAAGGATATAGGCTACTGTGTAATTTTGCTCAAAGCTGATATGCTGATTACTTGTGCTTTAGATCAGTTTTATTGCAGTGGCTAGATCATGAGGTTTTGGACTGAATTGCAGATGATTCGGGTCATTCTGATTCAATGGTGAATTTTGTTGGACACTACCAATGAGTCACAAATGTGTTAATGATGCCTGAAAGGTCTATTTGATGGACTGTGCTGAAATGAACAGTTCCGTATTTGTTTCTTGGTTGGTTGGTTGGTGTTTTTTAGGCACTGAACAAAGTGTGAAAAATATATTCAGCAGGTCTTTGTTAATGTAACACTAGGGTTACAGGTGACTATATTTCCATGTGAAGAGATACAAGGTGGTCTTCTGTACATTTGTTGCCTACAGGTGTGACGGGGACTTATCTGTTTTATGAATTGAGTCATTTTTACTGTAGGCACAAAACATTGCCGCCATTCTTCCATTCTACATATTTACATCGTATCACCACGTATAGAAAATGAACTATACATTTAAATAAACGTTTTAATTAAAAAACACATTCAGTAATTGTACGGAGAACGGTCTGGATTTGGATCGTAGTTGCTTTTGTTTGTGTTATGTTTGTGTGCCTGTCATGTTCTCCCCTACTTGTGGTGAAGAATACAGAATACAGCTTGAAGAACGGGGAAGGGATTTTCGTCTCAGATGATATTCTCTGTGGGAACTTTGTGGAACGCTGAGCATGTTTGCATCAGTTAAGGTCAAAACCTTTTTTGGCAGCCCCAGAAGTGTACTGCAACCATAGCAACCGGTAGCAGATGTAGGACTCTTACAGTTCATTTTTTAATTATTAAATGAATCTTCAGTTCTAAGGAGTGCAGTTTCTATTGGATAATCATCAGTTGTTTATAGGTTAAATAGAACATGACATTGTGTACAACAGATTAAACACTGTAGCTGTGGAAAACATCTTAATTGTTGTGAAAAGGAAACCAATTAAAATGATGATTCCTGCTGAATGTTTAATTGAATATCTGGCAACTTTAATTATTTGTTTTGCTTCTAATGGGACAAGATCACCTTCTCGCAGATTGTTACATAAACATATTGTATATGTATTATTTAGTGCTGCATTTTATTAATTTTAATTTGGCATGACCTAATTTTAAGTTGCTGCAGAACATGGCCCAACCTTTCAATCAAGCCCAGTCTCTCTCTATCGAGTTTCCCAGTTGAAACATTTCATCAGTTCAGACATTTTCTCCCCAAATGTTTGTTCTAAACTCAGTTTTATGTCATCTCCCAAATGCAAACTAAGATGATGTGTCTGTTATAACTAGCATGGACGAATTAGTCCATATGATACCATATGGTCCACAAGAATTCTCACTCATAAAACTTGTGTGATTAAATATAATTTAATTTAACAGACAGCACAGCTATTTCAACATCTTTATGTAGTGTTATTTTATTATTATTATTATTATTATTATTATTATTATTATTATTATTATTTGTATTATTTGTATTATTATTATTACCTGATTCTTTAGCAGACACCCTTATCCAGAGTGACTTACAATTGTTACAACATATCACATTATTTTTAGATTTGTACCCATTTATACAGCTGGGCATTTACTGGTGCAATCTAGGTAAAGTACCTTGCTCAACCTATTTGCTTATTTCTGCCTTCTTCTTGTAAATAAATATTTGAAAGTGAAATTCAGCCTACAATTGATTGTGTTTGCTGTGATTATCTTACATGCCATGTATACTCTATGCCTGCATTTAGTCTTTTAACATCAATTAAGCAGGTTTTGAATGTGCTGTACATGACAGTGCAGGTTGGTCTTCATTAAACTGGAACAATTTTCTGAAATATGTATGCTAGCATAGTAGTGATCATTTCTGATGATTTGTAGTATCACATTCTCTAAGTTATTGTGATATTTAAAGTCATCTCCAATATTAAAAATATATGATTCCAATAACATAGACAGATTTGTAAAAAGTAAACAAACCCTGAAGATCTCCTGTGTTATAAATCTAAAGGAACATGCTGCTGTTATTATTTTTCTGCAATAACACATCATGAGCTGGCTCTCTTTACCCCCTGTGATTCAGAGTTGTATATTAAATGTGCTAATTATGCAGCGTGAATATAAAAAGCAGCATAAAACATTAGCTAAATTAATTTCCATAAAGCTGTTTGATCAATTGTCTGCAATGATATGGTTTTATAGAGCTATAATCAGCTTTAAAATGTAGTCTCTTATGACAGAAGTATGTATCATTTCACCAATTAGCAAAACCATAACATTAGAGCCCATTTCGGGATCTTGTGAACCATAGTTCATATTTAAATATCTGTCAACCGTGGGACATAACTGGATGATACCTTGTCAACAAGTGAAACAAGTGTTTGTGGCTCTGGCTGCAATGTTTGCAATATCAAAACAAAATTACATTGTAGCACAAGTTTCAGATTGATGTTTTAGTCCTTTTGATGATTGAACAGAAGAATAGAAGAAACGTGACAATTAAGAGTCAGACTCATACCCTTAGGGCACAATAGAACCCCGTCAAGACTTTTCTTTAATGATTTAAAGAAGTACCACCTCCTGCTAACAGTTGTGAATTGAGTTTCGTAATAAACGGGCAAGTGGAATCTAAACGTCCAATAAAATCAGTGTCATAAAAATATATACTGATGGTCTGTGTGCATAAAAACAAGAGACCTGAATTCACAACCAAGCATCTGAATTATTCCCAAGTCAACTGGGACCATATTATATGGTCAGATGCACAACACATGTATATGTTCTTACTTTTTTTAAATAAATGTCTTTGAATGTAGTGATAACATTTTAAGATTAATAATATATGTAACATGTAAAGTAATATGTTCTACGGTTTGTTGCTACAAGCACAGTCTACAATTGCGTGAAATCAGGATACGACCAGCAAGAAATTATTACAATACTACATTAATATAAGTTTCAGTTTAATTACTCTCATCTGAATTGTGTGTGGATTTATTTAGCTTATCCAGTATTAATAAAAAAAACATTCTGGATAGAGTTATCTATATATAATAAGCATTCTAAAAGAATTTTTTAAATACAAAGAGCTAAAATCAGATGCAATCACATTAAAAACAAACAACATGACAAACAGCCAGCGATCAGTGAAGGTAACAGGTGGCAGGGAAGACTTCAATTTGCTATGCTTTTATTTCCCTTTTCATCTTCCCACTCATTGCTCTTCACAATTATTATTTTATTTCCTACTTTATTTTTTGTATCCTCCATGCATCTGCAGTTTGTCGTTTAATGTATTTGTTTTATCATGTTTTCACATTGTATGTTTTAACTGTAAAGCACAGAGCTACAATCACTGTTGTGAATGTATTTTACACATTGTGTGGAAGTGTCATCGTTATTATGACTTGCGTAGGTAATTAACTAGAGAAAGACCTAGGAGTCTACGTGGACTCCTCACTTTCTCCATCCAAACAATGTGGGGAAGCAATGAAAAAGGCAAACACAATGTTAGGGTATATTGTCAAAAGTGTAGAATTGAGAACAAGGGCAGTGATGTTCAGACAATGTACAATGCACTAGTTAGAGCTCATCTGGATACTGTGGACAGTTCTGGGCTCCACACTTCAAGAAAGATATCGCTGCTCTAGAGGCAGTTCAGAGGAGAGCAACCAGACTCTGAAGGGAATGTCTGAAGGGAATGTCCTACTGAGAGACTGAGGAACTGAACCTTTTCACCCTGGAACAGAGGAGACTACGTGGGGACTTGATCCAAGTCTTCAAAATCATGAAAGGCATTGACCACATCAAACCAGAGGAGCTTTTCCAGATCAGCAGGGACACAAATGGAAATTGGGCTTCAAGGCATTCAAGAACAGGAGACGCTTCTTCACACAGAGAGGCATCGACTTTGTGATTATGAAATACAGGACAGCACTCTTTTTAAGCCCACCATGCAGATCCATTGTCTCCCATCATGCAATCTGAACAAACTCCCCAGCGATGTGGCTGAAGAGACAATTTGGGAACATTCAAAAACAGACTGGATAGGATCATTGAATCACTTAGTTATTAATGGACATCAAACAAGCATGATGGGGCAAATGGCCTCCTCTCGATTGGACACTTTCTTTTGTTATGTTCTTAACTTTACACTAAAATGAAAACCGGAGAAATAAGATGCAAACTCAGATGGTTTGTGAAGTCGGAAAAGGAATTGACAAACCTTCACTTGCCTGGATTGTAGATGCAGGGGAGATTAAAGTAAACTTCAACAGTCTGAGATCAGGTGCCATGCAATTAGAGGGGCATGGAGGAGAAATTAAAGAGCAAGAATCAAAACCTTCAAGGCACCGAAAACCACAGGGACTGAGAGGAATCAGAAACTTGATTTGCCACTGCTATAGACTGTTGATTTCGAATAGTAGAGCTACCATATCTGTATCCATGCAGTGCCTAAAGGAAAATAAATTGACCCAGTATGTGCTTTGTGAGGAATTCAGACTCTCTGTAATAGATGTGGAGGCCGGCAATAACGTGGTTATCCAGATGACTTCAATCAAGATCAGGATTACTACCTTTCACAATTTCACAAATGATTGAAAACAAATTCTAATTTCATCAACATTCAAAAATGCAATAGGTACATTTAAGGGAAACACACAGAAAATAAAAGACAACTGTGCAACAAAGAAGAATAAACAAAACAAAAGAAAAGACCCCTCCCCCTGGGTAGGGACTGGAACCTTCCAGGCACCCAAAAGACCTGCTCAGGCCCAGAGCTACAGTGTGTGAGCCTCACCACAGAGGAGATTAAAATTTGAGGCCTGAAAATGCTCCTGGACAAAGGAGAGATGGAAGAACATTAAAACCCATGAAGTTAAAGGGCAAATAAAGAAGAATTGAGTGAAAGAAAATGTCATACTTTAAAAACACTTACAAAATAAACATACAGTTTATATTCAATACTGGTTTAGATTTCTTTACGGATCCTTGTCAGTCCACTTGATGCATCAAGGTAAGCAGTTTGAATGAATAATGTGTTGTTTTCAGAAAGGGTGATCTGACAAAGTTATGTATCAAGATACTGCTGCAATCGAAATGTTTGGCAATTAGACTTGATTGGCCCAAAATGGAGGACGTGTTCAAATCCAAAATGGCGGCAGTGATGAAGGAGGACTCATTCCATGACACATAGTTACAGTTACAAGTATTCTGTGATTCACCTGGTTGACTCAGTTTTCATCATTAAAATATATATATATATATATATATATATATATATATATATACAGTGCAGTCCATACATATTTGGACAGTGACACAGTTTTTGATGTTTTTGTCTCTGTACTCCAGGATATTGGATTTGAAATGAAACAATGACTATGATGTTAAAGTGCAGACTGTCAGCTTTAATTTGAGGGTATTTACATCCATAAACCGTGAACTCTGTAGGAATTACAGCCATTTTTATACATAGTCCCCCCAATTTAGGGGATGGAAGTCATAGTAAGTGTAAATACCCTCAAATTAAAGCAGACAGTCTACATTTTAACCTAATAATTTTGTCACTGTCCTAATAGTTATGGGACAGTTATCAATGATACATTTTCAGTTTGTTGAACACTGATTTAACCTGGAGATTAGACCACTGTATGAAGTCAATGGAGCTCACGTCACCACACGTAAGTGAATCGGCTCAATTAATAATTGTCTGTCACAACCATGCTGTGCACAAGAGGAGAGATGCAGCTGATGCCAATAAAATAATATATGTTGTCCTATATGTGAAACTTAGTATTCAAAGGATCTGCATATTTTCTAAAATACTTAAGGCAGTTTTTTCACAAATTCACTTAACATAACATGTTACAAGTCACAAATATCCACAAAAAAACTCTTATTTAGATTTTTTTTTTTTTTTTTTGCCTTTATATATAATATAAGTTCTCCTACAGGAGAGTTGGACTGTGGCATATCTGAGAGTCTGCTCATTCTAAATAGCAACAACAACAACAACAAGAAACGTCAATACTGAAATAAATGGTCACAAGGATATTCACCCTGAAGGGTTTGATTAATTTACATTTAATTCATGAATAGAAATAATCGATTTAAGGTACTTCATAGTTACTTCTGTACAACCATATTAATGTGGGGAAGTGTGAACATTGTAACAGTATTGTTTTTTGCACATAAACATAATTTGGTTGTATTGTATTGTGTCTTAATTTACTGTTCCAAAAGTAACACAAATAACAACAATTCAGTGAATAATTGTAGCACATAAGACATGTTTGTGAGGGAAAGGATTGGGAGAGAATGTTTTATAACATGTTTCAGTAAAACTGTGAACGTGTTATTTTGTGTTTCAAGGGGTTGTATATCATTTCTGATTATGTGAGGGATGCTTTCTACCAGCCAAACACAATCAGGAGTCAAGCCCACAGGTTTGCAAAGCCTAAGGTGTGTGTCTGCTGCCCTGATGGAGGAATCTTGTTAGGTACCACTCTCAATAGTAGAGATTACATTGAGTTTCGTGAATTGCAGTCTCCCAATTTCTATGTATCGAAATAGTCTAATTAAAATCATTTCATTTTATACTCTATTTTATTCAAAGTGTCATTACTGGGATAAACATGAAGGCCGACACCTGACCTTGTTCAAAAGGAATTCAGATCTTTTCATTTGTACCAGCAAAGAATTGTGTTTTTTGAAAACTGCAGGGGAGAAAGGAATATGATATGTCGATGAGTTTTAATGTGCTACGGTCAGATATCATTGCTATTTAATCATCTCTTATAATCAAGCCACCGGAGTGGACCAAGCCTTTAAGGTACAGATAGACAGTTATGTATGCAGTGCCATCCTTCTTGTGGCTATTAACAGATATGTTTATAATGACTTTGTGATTATGAAATACAGGACAGCACTCTTTTTAAGCCCACCATGCAGATCCATTGTCTCCCATCATGCATTCTGCCAGAACGAATAAGGAAAATGGGATGTGAATAAGATATGGTCCTATGTGTCATCATAACCATTTGTGATTTCTGGACTGAATCACATCTTTACCACTGACTACTCTTATTGTTACTGACAGCCTTCAGCTCTCTTTTGTGTCATGTTGCAAAACGCAGTCCCCATGAATTAAACAGGAAGTACAGAATTATGTGTATGAAGTTGAGTAGCAAGTGAGCACCATTTGTCTCTCCAGTGCTTTAGGTGAAATACGTGAGGAGAAACCGTTTCCTCCAGATGCTGTTCCAGAGCATAGCCAGTTGTTATATAGTCATTTACTTCCCTTAAATATGCAGCTGTAAAATAACAAACAAACAAACAAATAAAACAATCCTAATGTTAACTGATGCATGCATGCCAACCCTGTCATTTTCAGAAAATAAATACTAAGTGAGACAGACACGACATGCCTCGAGCTTTCAAATGCAGCTTTTGGATGAGCTCTCCTTTTAGAGAGAAGATGGGGGGGGACTTTAACTATTGCGTCACAAAAAAAACATACTGGCATTTCTCGAACGCAGTCTTTAAGTGGTTGGGAACCACAGTGTTTATTATTAAAGCATGTACTCTGGGAGAAATGTTAAGTCACATTAAATTCACCGGACGTGCTAGGCTGTTTCTTTAAAGTGGGGCAGTAGTAATATACAATTACTGTATATTTAGTCACCCCTTCTACAAATAAATAGTGATGGTTATTCTAGTATTTCAGTCGTTGACACAACATTTTGAGTATCTATTTCATTACTGTTTACTTCGATATTTAAGCAATGTTTAGAGTTCAAACGAGTTCATCAGACAAAACTCAGAAACAGAAAATGAGCAATCCAGCCGTTCCAACCAAACTGTGTGTGTATTATTAATGTCAAATAATCAGAACATGGATTTTATTTCCACTATAATCCCTATCAATTTGCTTCTGCCTCAGTGTCTGACAAAGATTTTACGTTTGCTCTGAAGCCTGTCGTGGCAGCCATCAATGCAGAAACCCATTTCTGCCGGCTGTGAGAAAGCATATTCCTGCATTCATACATGTATTTCCTACCAAATAGTATTTTTGAAATCTATGGGGGAATGCACTTATACACATTATAAATGCATTAGAAAAACATATTATTTAACAATTTTGATTTAAAATGTTGCCCCATAATCCCTGGTGTATTAAAAATATGCCAGACTTTTCTATCTTGTCACAATATGGGTATATTAGCATAATAATCTTTGTCCTGTGTAACTTTCTGTGCATCCAAGAGAAAGTAACAGTGTTGGGCTTTTTTTTTTTTTATTAAAGAAGCATTTCAAGCCCAAACATGTTTCCTTATCTCTGTAGCCCATGGTACTGAATGTGTCACAAGTCAAACTGTTTTGTGCTGTGTTTAGAAAGGATTTTTCATTCTGAAGTAATTATATTTCTTTCTGCTGGCATTTTATCTCACAGTACCTCTATTTATGGCTTTATCCTTGATTCTAATTAGTCTGTAGCCTTCACCCTCAAGTAATTAAAGAGTTTACGGTAGCATTGAATTATACATAAGCACATAAAAAATATCCATAACCCTGGAGAAAAATTAATCAAAAGCTTGTTGTGAGAATGTAGGAGGCTGGCAGAAAAAAAAAAGAGTTTATTTACCAAACTTCACGCTAAAACTAAAACAACCCTAGAAACAATTCTGTAGTAAATCTGATTATCCCTGTGTGTGTGTGTGTGGTTATATATTGCATATATATACATACAATATAATTATTATTAATAATGATATGTATTTGTGTGTGTGTGTAAGCTTCCAACATATATTTATGGGTCTTACACTTATAATTAATCATGACATTTGCATTCAGATTTTTTTTAAATCCCTTCTCAAACATGACTGCTAAATACACAACCATCACAATAAAATATGTGTATTGTTCACAACTTTGTCCGATGGCTTATTTGGTAAGTTATTTGGAACATTTAGATTTTACCCTCAAATTAAAACTCTTGGCCTTTTTAATTATTTGTATTGTTTTTACAATGTGTTTCCCATCAACTCCGCTGGCCTGGTCTTTATTGTGGTCTGTGTGCTCTTTTGTGCAGCTCCTTAATTCCAATGGACCTCATTTACAACAAGGCAGTAACAGAGGCATTTCCAATTGTGTGCCGAGCTGTGGAAAAACACAGATTTGTTTTCCATTCATTTACTTACTGATAAAGTTTTAATGTTCCCAGTATACATGAGGGTCTCAGTGGCACTATAATGACCATTATAAGCTTCTGCCCTGGAGCTTAGCTGTCTGTAATTTGAAACACCATGCTGGTTACTTTGGAAACAGAGAAAAAGTGGCATTCATTTTCTCTGCTTACCTACAAAATTCTGTCAGTATTAATATTCATAGGTTTAGCAATTACAGCTACTAGCAGGAATGAATATTAGGCTTTAATTAGTTCTTTTTTTAATTGCAAATACAACAGTAGATGAAATATAATTAAGATATGTAAGCTATTGTGAGTGAGAGTATGTGTAGATAAAGGCCTGGCGGACGTAAGCATTGTTTGTGATTTTGCTCTATTCCTTGTATCTAGCAAATGCAGTCATAGCTGTTTGTTTTAAAATCGATATTATGTTTCTGTTGCATGTTATATGATATGATACCATATACCAAAGAACGGGCTTTAAACATTTCTGCAGTCTGGTCGGTGATATATGATTGATAAATACTTTGCCTTTTCCTCCAAGAGCAAAAACTCCACCTTCAACCCCGGCAGGTACTGTCTTTAAAAGATTAGCTATATATCATATAGAGTTTCCTTTTAATATATAATTCTTCTGAAGTAAAACTGAGATGTGTTATATAATATGTCACCCTATACCAAAGTATGGGCTTTAAAGATTCCTCCAGTCTGGTCATGGATTGAATAAATACTTTTTCCACCAAGAGCAAAACCTCCACCTTCCCCACCAGCAGATTAGCTTCACTTCATATCACGTTTCATTTGAATACATACTTTTGCTGCCCAGTCATGTTGCCTACAGGCAGATTAAGTCATTTGCTGTTATTCCCATCTGATGACTTTAAGAACAGACAAAATGAGTCCCTGTGACTTCAGACAAGATCTTGAAGGACATATCACATTAAAAGCCTATCAGAGCAGCAATTAAACCTAATTTGCCCCTAATTGTATCAACTCAGTTATTATATCCCCAAACTTATAATCAGCCCAGTAATGATATAAAAGAAAATATGTGACAACATAGTGTACGTATCTAAGCCCAGATGCGTGAGATAAGGGCCAGCTATCGATGGCAACACAACATGTGCACCTATGTCAAAACAATTCAGTAATAATGAACTCGCATTTTTACAGATAATGCCAATGATAATGTTCATTTTAAGCCTGAAGTGATTTTGATTTACATCTGCTGCTTGTATACTGTATCTTTTCTAATATGACATGCTGCTTCATATTGGTGGTGTAATATATAAAACATGGAAAACAAAACAAACATAAACAGACAGTATTCAATGTACATTACAGGACATGGAAAATGCAATGATGTCACCAATCCCGGCTCATTTCACTACTGTAAGCCCTATTACACTTTCAAGATATGGTTCGATATGCATGTTAACCAAGCGCTGTATATTTCAGGATTGTGTCATCTACACAAACGATGTTCTGGCAACATTGCAAGAACGTAAAGACAACCAATATGGACATTGTGGCAATACAAATGTACAGACTCCAGGGAATGCTGTCAAAACATCGTTAGGTAGAATTGTACAATTCAAATTACATTATACACTACAAATACCTTAATAGAACTACACTCTGGACAAACAAAGTCACGAATGAAAAATAAAATTGAACAAAATATGAATGTGAAATAATTGTGTATTGTGCATGATGTGCATTGAAATTAGTATGTTAAGCTAGTATGCGGCAATCTGAGGACTGTATGTTGGCATATTTGAACTGTTTCAAAGACGCATCATACTTGTGAAAGCCGAATACAACCAGACCACAATGCCAGCATGCAATGTGTTTTACACTTGGGGGGATGAGATTTTCTGCAACTTCCAGCAGATCAAACAAATGGTTTCCTTCTATATTTGAAAAGGAAACTTTGATATATTTCTTCGTTTATTAATCTTTTCAGGTCTGCGAGGGAGCAGCAATGTCACTTCTGGTCATATTTGAAAAGGAACATTATTATTTACCAGTGGTTTCATCAAGGAAGCAGATTTTGTAAAATTAGGCCCTGCAGCTCCCACTTGGTGACAGGAATATGAATGGCCGACACTCCAACAAATGCATTAGCAATGATTTATTTTAGTCCATTGAGTTTGTTTACTGTTATGTATGCCGATGGACACGTAATTATTTTGAGCCTGATCAGCAGAACAAAGTTAATAGTATGGAAATAGTGAAGCAATGTGACCCTTTTGTTGGCTATTTTAATAGAATTAAAAAAAAAATTAAATACAATAAATGTGAAGTGCTTAATGAACAGTCTGAAAAGATTGACCCCTCTCTCTTGGTTTCTGTTCCATTTCGAGAAAGGGTAGTGGTGTTTATCTCTACTAATATACAAATCTTCATATTTGAAACAACATTTAATAAAAAAATCTGATGCATTTAAATAAAAAAAAAAAAAAAACTGACAATTGATTACAGATGTCATGAATACAATACTATATTTAGTTCACCAATAATGCCATTTAAAATAATATAAAGCAGGGATCTTAATGTCATAAAGCTCTTTGCAAAAAAATAAATAAAAATAAAAATAAAATCCAGTAATTAGAATGATATTTAGAAAGTTCTGGAAGAAGTATAGAACAGCATTCCGTACGAGTTCATAAAAGTGTGCTGGAAGAATTTCAAACGGTTTTAATGGGAAAAGGTGCAATCGCTTAAGTTTAAGGAATGTATCCATTTGTTTATTTGAATAAGATTTTATGTTACACAAAGGTGCATTTACATTAAATGCAAAGTTTTTCATTGTGCATCCAAGTAGGAAAATGCAGTGTTTTGTAACTATTTGTGTATGTGTGTGTTTGTGTGCACTTGTGTGTCACGTTACTTATGTTTTGCATTTTCGTCATTGCCAGCTCGCTGAGAACAAAAGGCTGCGTTAGGAAATCGCTTGGGATCAAAGAGTAAGTGGATTACTTAAACACAATGATCGTGCTATAAACACTGGGGACTGGTCTTTCTCTTTGCAGTGCACCTATTAACATGTTTCCAATGATGTACATTGTTTCCTTTAGATTGTTTTTATTCTGTTCATCAGCACTAATTATAACCAGTAACTCTTTTTTGCAAACATAAAACAAGTTTAAAAGAGAACTAACTCACAAAACTTCCACTTTGAATTTTTGTGTGCTGCATTATTAAACAAACATCAACAAGATATCGGACATAGTTCTGTTACAAGTGACATTAGTAATACATGAACCAGTATGGTTACAACAGTAGAACAGCCAGCATCCACAGCAACGTTTGAAGAAGTGTTCAATACTTGGGAAGAAAATGGAATCTCCATAGATGGAGGTTATTTGACGATAACATCATAGTCTTTGCAAAGACATCCAAAGACTTGCAGCTTGAAATTCAAGAGCTCTCAGATGTAAGCAAGAAAACTTGAATTCAAGGGAGCTTGAGTGAAACCAAATTAATGTTTAACAGCTTTGTTAAATCTTAGAAAAAATAAGAAGATCAACAGATACTTTAAGAAGTCAAAAGTTATGTCTACCTTGGACAACAATGAATAGATCCAAGAAAAAACACAAATATGGCATCATGGAAAGAGTGAAAATGTTAAAATGGCAATGGGCCAGACACATGGCAAGAAGTGTACAGATCAAAGATGGACATAGTAAGCTATTGAATGCATCCCAAGAGTTTAAAAGAGACCTGGAAGACAACCACATGAAAGATAGGAAGATGAAATATTAAGCTTTGCTGGTGAAACATGAAAAAGGGGAAGCTATAGATCGAAGCAAGTGGAGACATCTTAGGGAAATAGATATAGGCTGCTGCTGCTGATAATATATATTACTGTGTCTTATCAGTAGGAGCTGTATAGTGATTTGTTTATTCATTTAAAATTATTTCCCTGATCTCTTAACAAAATTCCATCATTGTAAATTATCCTTTTTATTATTTTTTATTTTGTGGAACATAATGGATTATTTGAAAAAACATAATCCAACACCCAGTATCTCTTTACACATGCACTTAATGTCTTTTCAAATGGAAAAAAGAAAAATCCAAGCTAAAGTGCTCGACCTCAGACTATTGAATCTGAAAAAAACCTTTTCCTTTACCATTGTAATATCAGACAACTTCTATAGCCTTAAATAGCTGCCCTGGTGCATAGGCAACCCTAGCGCTATTTGATGTTATTCTCTCAGGCAGGGAGATCTTTTCATTAGTGCCAGGAGCTTCATCCAATTTTGCAATATGTTATATAGGGCTGTGTTCTGCATCTCAGCAAGTAATAATTGTCATGGTGTGTTTCTTGGCTGCAGTCTCTCATTGCCATGTGGTGAAACTTATGCATTCACTACTACTATGCATGTATTACAATCCTAAAACAACTGCTTGGGTTTTGCACTCACACTGTCCTGAATGTTCCCATCATAAACATTTTCTGGAAACATAAAAAAATGTGAAAAGTCAGTACCTGAAGACGTTAAGGCCTAGTCCACTCAGAGTTCAGACAGTAACAGACACATGAGATTAGCTTCATCCAAACTCGGTGAACAGCACATGAAGAACATCTTAAACTTAAAACCAGATGGATTGTCTTGGGCACTTTGTATATGGCAAGCCAAATTATCATTGAGAGATATTTTTAATTATCTTCAAATATTTCAATATATCTTTAAACGCTTTACATATATCTGCAAATCACAGATATCTTATTTCAAAGTACATTTAGAGATATCTTTAAATGATTTGCTGATATCTCTAAATCATTTAAATATATCTGCAAATCATTTAGAGAAATTTTCAAATCATTTTGAGATGTGCAAATTACTTCCTGTTCATTTACAGATATCTCTAAATCATTTCGAGATATCTTCAAATTACTTCCTGTATGTAGCCCAAGATTATCACTTCCTGTTCACTTGCTCATTCAGTTCTATCCCCTTCAGACCTGAATTATGTTCCAAGGTTTTGAAAAATATAACAATGCCTTTTTCTTATCTTTAATGCAACCAGAAATGGAACTTCAAAACTCTAAACATTAAACGTTAAATGTTTTGTCCATTTGAATGGACATTGGGTCCAAACAGTTTTAAAATACCAATACCAACATCATATGATAGCATCATATATAGCACTATAGGTACAGTACAGTGTGAGGTCATTAGACTGCACTATAGTTACGGTACAGTGTGAGATCATTAGACTGCACTATAGGTACAGTACAGTGTGAGATCATTTGACAGCACTATAATTACGGTACAGTGTGAGGTCATTAGACTGCACTATAGTTACGGTACAGTGTTGATGTAGTGTGAAATCATTAGACTGCACTATAGTTAATTTACAGTGTAAGGTCAATAGACTGCACTATAGTTATGGTACAGTGTGAGGTCATTTGACAGCACTATAGTTATGGTACAGTGTGAGGTCGTCTGACAGCACTATAGTTATGGTACAGTGTGAGGTCGTCTGACAGCACTATAGTTATGGTACAGTGTGAGATCATTAGACTCCATTATAGTTATGGTACAGTGTTGATGTAGTGTGAAATCATTAGACTACAGTATAGTTAATTTACAGTGTGAGGTCATTAGACTGCACTACAGTTATGGTACAGTGTGAGGTCATTAGACTGCACTATAGGTACGGTACAGTATGAGGTCATTAAACTGCACTATAGGTACGGTACAGTATGAGGTCATTATACTGCACTATAGGTATGGTACAGTATGAGGTCATTATTATGAGGTCAGTAAGTGCAATAACAAGGTTTATAACCTACTGTCCATTGTAATGGATGGCAAAATTCCTATATAAAAACTTGCAATTAAACATCTGATATTAAAGTTAAATTAATAAGTTCCATCTTTAATATTTTATCAAATCTATTAAATCTTGCAGCTAATATCTATAAATGTGAATACAACATGCAAAAATATTCTTTACTTTGCTGTGTGGGGTGCAGTCCTGCCATGCCTATCTTCAGTGAGGTGGAATTTTTTCAGTTTATAACAAGAGGAGTTTACTGCTATTTGATAGGTTGTTAAACAGCCAATAAAAGAAACTTGAGGATATAAGGGTGTGTTAACTTCAACAAAAACAAAAAAAATACAAGCTACCATATGACATCCATTGTAATGGACACAAGGTCTTAAGGAGCTATGTAACTGAATGAGGAAACGGGAAGTCATAATCTCAGCCAACATACAGGACGTCATTTGAAGATATCTTGAAATGCATTTTGAGATATCTCTAAATGATCATTTGGCTTGCCATACTTTGTCCTCTCCCTTTTTTTCACTTTTCTCAGTGGTCAATCTCAGTGCCAGTGTCAGATCACTGCTAGAACAGTTTCATTGAAAATAGATTTAGTTCAGAACAATAATGCTGCATTATGTTTATGCATTGAATTACTCTTTGTTAGATAATGATACTTTCTTGCCAGTTGAACAATTCAGACTTTGAAAAGAAAAGAGTGTGTGTGTGTGTGTGTGTTTATGACCTTCAGTTTGCATTCTCCACTGTGCCCTCATTAGGAATTAACAGCTGTGTATCGTTCTCCGGAGACTTAAAGAAATAACAAGATGTACACTGGCGGTGGTGCATTCCTGTCTTCATCTGTTTGATTCAAGTATTAAAGCAAGCATAATGCAGCAGGTACATTAAAATTCTGTTTTACATTAGATAATTAACAGGACCCTTGAACTTCAGAAACTCAATTCGTGAGATGAATGTTTTGCATCTATTTCCTGAATCACTGCGGAAAGCTTTAGCACACTCTTGAGATTTTACGATTTTTTTATGTGGAGAACCAATGGTTGTCACTCAGATCTTATTCATTAGGAAATGTTTAGTTATAATGGGTTCTCATTTTGGGAATATTTATATCTGCACATTTACATACCATGTAGAGTTCTGAAAAATACCATGTTATGAAAACTGAAGCGGAGAACTTGTTTTCTGAAGACGATGCTGTTTGCTGTTTATGTGGTGTGACAGCTCCACACATCTTTATCGTAAAATCTAGGGTGTGTTTGCACTGTCACAGTAGCAGGTTGTTTCTGTATCTTTGACCCCTGGTGGTCAATTCCCTTGAGGGGAATTTGGAATATATTAGAAAATAGCCAGAAATACTATTCATCAGATAAATCCTGAGATCTGCTTTTTTGAAAGATATCAAATATTTTGCAGAGTACATAGTACAACTTTACAGATATGTGGTATTATAATGAATATTTAATAAAGTATAGAAGCTCCAGCATGAATCCAGGAATTATTCTGTTAATTCTGATGTCAGAATGACATCACAGCCTGAAGGCAGAAGGCATTTGTCTGTACTACAGAAACTGTATATTTTCCTTGTTTGTCTGGTTTCAGATGTGAATATACTATTATTTTATTGGTGGGTTACATTACAAAGTGTTTAAAGTTTTAGATTAGTCCTTTACTGTAAGCATACGTTAACTGTTCCTAGAGCTAAAGGTCATAATTAAATGTTTGTGAAACTATGAAGAATGCATAGTTTTGACTTCTCCCTCTCAAAAGATAAGTGTGATGTTTGTTGATGTTAGTCACATTTTTCTCCCTGGTGAATTGCCTGGATATTATTTTCTCAAATGCATCGCTGTTATTTTTACACACAGTGCCCTGTATTGTAGCAGTCTTGTTTGAGATAACAGTTTGGTTTTGTATGTGTTAACGCTGTACCCATCCCTGCTTTTGATACTGGTTTAAGCACCATATGTAGAAGACATTTTTAAATTACATTTCAACCCCTCCACTGAAATTTAACATGCAGACACACAATAAGGATTTGCTGTTGATTTCTTTGAAGTGTAAAAAATATATATTCTACAAAAAGTTCAATTACATAGAGATTGCATATTGCAAATAGGTTGCATATTGTAGGCAGTGAAGTATTATTACTATGTGGCAGATTGTGTATTATGATTATTATGCAATTTAGTCCTTCATGGTAATCAACATTTGTCTGTCCTCCTTGCACTTTCTCTATGACCTGTTGTTGTGCTTCTGGTGGCATGGCCGCATGCTGCGTGCAAAGAGGAAGGCATTGAGGAGGAATAGAGAGAGAGAGAGAGAGAGAAAGAGAAAGAGAGAGAGAGAGAGAGAGAGAGAGAGAGAGAGAGAGAGAGAGAGAGATCCTATTCTTTGAGCTCACTGCCCTTTACAGCAACTTTCAAGATGGTTTTATAGCCTCTGCGTATCAAATCTGCATCAAAAACGCTTTCGGTATCAAGAGAAATGCTTCATGCATTAAAAATTAATCTCCCGCACTTTTAATGAACAACCTTTGGCCTGAGGGCATTACAATATTAAACTTTTCTTTAATGCTGACGGCTTCACTCAGTTTTACATTATTAAAATGAAAAAAGCTCTGCGCAGTACAATTTGTCCAGTATCATCATTAGGCAATCAGAAATTCACATACTTCTTTTCGTTAACATCTGTGCAAAAAGGCGTTGCACCTGTATCAAAATGCTCTGTTTGCTGTGTCCATTTTATTATTTTTTATTTTTTTAGGAGAGATCAAAAGCATCATCAGTTGCATCCAAATATGAAATGGCACCTATTCCAGGCATACATTGACCGGGCTTAACTAATATCTGAAAAATCTGTCCTGTCTTTCATAAAATTATGTCAGCAATCTAGAGAAAGACATCCTCCAAATGATATTTAAAATCATGCAAATCTTTACGCAAGAGTCATGCATCAAGAGTTTGCATCTCCCTGGATCCTTGGTGTTTTTTGTGTTATTTTACACTGGATGTGTGCGGGTAGCCTTTAGTGTGCTTTAAGGTCAGTTAATTGCTTTTCTTTAAATATTAACAAAGGAACAATGGTTACGTTTTAAGGTATAGTGGATTGGAAGTCTTCAATTCTAATGTTTAATTCAATATGGGACTGAATAAAATGGAAGCTCTCAGTATGAAACTGTTAACCTTGCAACTACTGACTTTGTTCTTCAGAGAGGAATTTCTGTATCCATACAATGGTGTTATCGGCAAGTTTATCGCCACAGCCTTCAGACCCATTCAGCAAAAAACGCACTTTAAATTGGCATGGAAATGAGAGCAGCAAAGAGAGTAATTTTGAAATAGACTTCACTTTTTGAGATTATGCTGCCGCTTCAAAGGAGACTTTCTTATCATGATTCACCTTACACGTCAAGAAAGTTATGATCACACGGCTACAGACCACAGGGATCAACCTTCGTTTAAAGCGCTCTTTCATGGTCAGTAATCTCTGTGACAGCTCAGATTTCAGTTGGTTCGAGTACTTGCGGTTTGTTGTAAAATACCATTCCCTACGTCAACTGCAAAGCTGATAATTTTGTTCACTCTTTGCCAAGATCAGGAGAGAATTGTGTTGCGTCTATAAGCTCACAAATATATCAAATTGATCACTGTGGTAAGATCAGATCCTCACAGTTGACTCCACCAGGATTGTCATACGTGTGATGTAATCTACTCAGTCTAATGACCATCACTTGTCTTTGTGTGCTAGTCGACGCATTTCAACTTAAAATGAACTATTTATGAATATATTTTACAATAGAAAGCCTTTGTCTGTTTTGGTGCCTTACCCCTACCTGCAGCACTTCCTCCTGCAACTAGCCGTGATGGTAACAATACAGAAATTGTTTTCTGAAGCTCACAATACAAGTATATCTTCTCCTCAAATAGCTCTAGAAATATTGTGTTTTTCACAGCAGTCATAAACAAGGAACACCAAAAGAATACTGCTTTCAGGAGAAAAGGAGTGTGAAGTTATCAGAATACAGCCATTATACATGTGTGTATATATTATTAACAGTTATATAAAACAATACATATACTAAGCAATACCTTATCTTTATGAGACTATGAAAATGAAATGCTATAACAAGGCTTTGAGATCATTGCCGTAGCATTGTAATATGCCAAAATGTTGAATGGAAAACTAGTTATTTAATACAATCACCTGTCTTTCAGTTCTTTTTTCTCTCTATGCACAGAATAATGACGGTAGATACTGAATTGTTTTGACAGGAATGTTTTCCTTTTTTCCCCGCACATCAAAAACAGTACAAACACAGGAGGAAAACAGAAGAGTACTGCAGCTCCCACTTACCTTAAAAGAAGTGACATAAGTTGTCATTTTTTCTCTCTCTTACAATGTGTTATTCTGAAGAGCCCAGAAGAAATATTTTGTTAACCTTTTGTTGATGCAGCCTACTCAGAAATGTAGTCATCTCGCTATCAGTCGTGGAATAAACATTTAGTGTGACTTGTCATTTCTCAAGTGAATGTGTGCTTCATAAACCGAGCATAAACACTTTTACATTTTAATTATGTTTGTGTAAATGCATTAAAACACCTTTAATGTAAAACATGTATCTTACTGTGTGCTAGTGGCTTCTTGCACCTCTCAATTTATATTAAGATTTCGATTAGATTTAGAATATACATTATATATATATATATATATATATATATATATATATATACACACACATTATATACACACACACTTTTCCATGACGAGCTTCAAACAATTATTGACTTAATTAGCTGCCATCAACTCAATACTAAAAGGGAAGCCAGGGTCTGGTATCTGGGTGATGTTGGGAAGGTAAAAAGTGATGTACTTCAGCAGATTTATTGTGTCCTTCATGCAAGTTTAATAGTAAAGTTATTTCCTTTTCCTTGTCTTATTTGCATAACAGCTAATCGGTCTGTAAATTATTAATGTGCACTTTGAACTCTTCATCTGACCTTTAGTGTTCCATTTCATTTAATAGTGAAGGATTTTAAAGGCACATAATGAAGAGGAAGGGTAAGTGTTTGAGTTATATTTTATTGCTCATGCACATCCACCCACACCCACACACACATCATTTCAATCAACACAGCAATGGTTTTCTTAATTTTTGTAATGTGTAACGGTGAAAAAGAGAATTGAATAGAAGAACCCAACCCACTAGAAAAAAAGAAGATAGAAATAAGACTATAAGAGCAAAAAGGCACCATGTACCAGAGAGCTAATCTGTCTGTTAGAGATTATAGAACAGGAAGTATAGGCCATATAAAATAATCTATCAACACTTATCTATGTCATATCACATTTAATAACTAACATGTATGTGTGTGTGTACATCAATTAGAACAAATATTAATGGAGAAGAAAAAAGATGGAGAAGTAAGTTGTTAATGATCTGCTTTCAGGGCTGCGTTTATTTACTAATTACTACCATAAGTTCAGTAGTTTAATTAAATTAAAGTCCACATCTGCTCCTAGTATCAGCTGTATCGTTCCTCCATGAGTCTTGTGTTTCCAACATAGTCCGTCTGTGTTAGCAGCAAAGGGAGTTTGGTCTTCCACAGCTACACAGTCCTCCACAATTGTTTAAATATTTAAACCAAAGTCCTGCTACCTGCCTCAGTCCAAGAAGCCACAGAGTTAACCTTTTATTATCCACTAGGAAGCTGCTTTGTAGTTCTCACTATAGTACAGTGACTCAAACAGAATCATTATGGTAAGAAAAAACTAAACAAAGATTAGAGGGAATAACAACTAAAAAAAAGTAGTTGAGTCAGGAAAAGACGCACACGGTTCTGTATGAAACATGCGTGTTTTATATGCTCAGCGGTGAGCGTCAATCTGTAAGAATCAAATCTATTTAAAGAGAGAGGTGACTCTTGCAGTTCATCATCAATGTCACTGAAGACGTTCAATTTTTCACTTTATTTGTAACCCTTGCATGAAAGGTAAGAGAATAAACACAAAAATTATGAATTCCTCGATTTATTTATTTTCAGCATTGTTTGGTCATTTACTTTAGGCTGACTATAGAAACCATTCCAGCCTCTCGGGAATCAATTTATTGACTGCATTTCAGAATGTTTGTAGGTTTTGCATCTTTGAAAAATTGGTCAATTGGTTAAATCGACTCACCGATCTCCCCTGGCTTTACGTTTGGGTGGTGTGTGGCTGCTGCTGGCCTCACTTGTGATGTGTTCATAATACGGTAACCCCTCACCCTTTTGGTAGTATCCTCGACGCGAAATAACTCAAGTTCACAGATGCAACCCTGGTAATCTGAGACTATTACCCAAAGGTCCGTGTGGGAGTCTCTCGACTTCGGGCAAAAAGAGAGTGTTCCACTTATACAACTTCCACTTTTTTTTTAAACACTTGTGATTAGGACTCAAGTGCAAAACATGAATTCCGTCCCTCAGTTAAAAATATTGTAATAATTAGTATTATTCCAATGATAAATACTACCCTGAAATATTGTGAACCTCAAAACTTGCATTTAGTTTCATGTGAAAGCAAGAAACTAAGAAACAGTCAGGGAAGTGCTATCAATAAAAGGGAAAAGTAAAGAATAAGCAGGCAAAACACAGCAGGGAGACACAGAACGTGCTCCAGAGCAAAGCCAGTAAGAGTGGTGTGCTCACCTCATCAATCAAGGAACAGGCACAGATCGCAATAAATTGCACTTGGTGAAAAAGATAGGGAAGAAATCAATACAGAGGTGAACCTCAGAGATCCAATGCTGATAGACAGATGGCCCAGTTATATATATCATGGTCAGTCCTGTCGAAATCAGATGTAATATCCAAGTGGATATTAACTGTATGTGACCTTATGCCAGTACCACCAAGTATTTGTGCTCACCTTTGACAGCAAGCAACAAAAAAGAATAATAGATGCATTAAACATAAACAAAATACAAGTATGTGATTATAAATATATAAATAGCTGCTGTAGCACTTATTTTGAAATTCCTAAAATAATAAAATGTTTTTAAACTGAGAACAACCGTAAAACAAAACAAGATTGATTTGAACAAGCACATAAGTTGTCTTGGAAGGACATTATTTTATTTGGCTTGTTTTCAATTATTTCTGTAACTGATCATTCATAATATTAACTGGTTATGAACTATACCGAAGCTGTAGTTTCTGCAAAAAAACAGACAGCTTTTAGAGATGGTTTAAGAATCTCCATCAGGAAATCACATTAGCCTTTCCTGCATCATTCATCAAGATTAATGTGTTTCTGCCCTAAAAATAGACTCCCTTTAATCATAGGAGTTGAATCACTTTTGTTCATTTACAATCAGGCTCACGGTAGATTCATGTCATGTCATATTATTTTTGTTGAGCAATTTCAAATGAAAACATTACCGATACTCATAAACAGCGAGTGAAATTGCTTTTCTATCAACCATTTATGTATTGTCTGATGTCTTGAAGACAGAGTTTGATGTCAAGTGGAAAACAGATTGTGTAGTATAATAAAAGGTTACTGTAGGATTGTGTAATACCTTCATGTAAAATCATATTTTATATATACATGTTGTGATGCTGTGCAGGGTGTGAGATGGGGAGACCGGCCTGGGAGGTGAATTTAGGAGGGGAAGAATCTGCCCTGCGGCTTCCCCATGAATGGCTCACTGCCCTTATAAAGCAGGAAGCTGCTGGTGGAAAGATGCAGAGAACATGAACTTCCTGTGTCTGGGATTTGTTGGCTACAAAAACATTTGCTTCAATATATACAAACTCAGTCATCAGGGTACTAAGACATCAACATATTGAGGAAACCTATATAACTCTATATTATTAAATATATCTACAACAATGCAACGTCAACAAACTGACACTACCCAGACACTGACATGAGAAAGATCAGCAAAGGAGCGCGTGAAGGAGACAAAATCTCTCCATAAGCCTTCACAGCAACTCCTGAAGAAGAGTTCAAGACTTTGGACTGAGAGGAAAAAGGGATCAAGTTCAACAAGTTTGAACTTACGTTTGGTCCTATTTGCAAAAACACCTGAAGACCTGCAGCTTCAATTCCAAGAGCTCTTAGATACAAGCAAGTAAACTGGACTTTGAACAGCTTTGTTAATCTAAGAATATTGAAATTGATCAACGGATGCTTGGAGAAGTCAAAAGTTATGTCACCCTTGGACAACAAATCAGCGCAGATGGAGACATTATGGAAGAAATCAAATGAAAGTGTAGAGCATTTGGAAGAAATTAATGCATCCGAGAACCAATCACTGAAAGAGTGAAAATGTTATAATGGAAATGGGCCAGATACATTGCAAGAAGAACCGATCAAAAATGGACAAAGGAAGCAATTAAATGTATCCTAAGAGATTAAAAAAGGCCTAGAGGACGACAACATAGAAGATGGGAAGATGAAATCATACACTTTGCAGGCATGAGATGGAAAAGGGAAACTATAGATCAAAACCAGTGGAAACATCTGGAGGGGGCCTTCACTCAGCAGTTGAAACAGCATTTGCATAATAGCCATGTTATAAGCTATATATATATATATATATATATATATATGGTTGTACAGCTTATAACATTGTTATTACGCAATTAAGCCTAAACACAATTATAAATCAGTACATACCAAAACATTCTAAATTCCATAAGAATTGCCATGTTTCTTAGTGTACCTTCCACTAGCGACTATAAAACACTGCAGATGTTGTTTTCTTACAGTTATATAAAACAAGCAACAACTTGTTTTTTCTGCAGACTATACAACCGTACAATGTATGTCAAGTTCAGTTAACAGTACCTACATTACCAATGTCAGTAGGTCTACTCAATAGACATGTTAAGTGCTCGCGATACAAGATTCCAGTAGTACTGAGCCAAATAGAGGAGTATTTTCTATGTGGTGGGCTGTGGAGCTAATTTATGGCACCAATTTGATTCAAGACAAACAGTACTATAGTAGTATAGTAGTAGTACTATAAAAAAAGTGGTATATATTAGATAAATTGTTTTATCCCTTTTAATACAGCTTGCATAGTTTTTGCAATTGAATGGCCATATAGCTGTTTTAATGTGGAGAAAACAAAAGGCAAATTTAAAGGAAGAAGTTCTAGACATAAATATGCAATTAGAATCGGTAATTTGAGTCAATCTGTGCCTAAACATCCTATAAAACAATGAAACGCTGCAGCCTGGACATGCTGAGGGGTAGAACGAATCAATATTTCTATTAGGAGAGATGACACACTTAAACAGTTATTGCAGAGGGCTTTTATTTATTTATCCATTTTATTTGTTAAGTTAAAAGTGATTACTGACCTGAAATTGTGTTATTCCTATTGGAGATATTTTTGAAATATATATACAAATTGACAAAGAAATTAATGATTTGGAAATTGGTATTTAATCCAAGACATGTATTAGTATTTTACTGCAAACAAGGTCAGAATCTAAACCCCAATTAAGGATTGGTTTGGCTGCCATGTGGGTATGGTCTTTGCTCAGTGTTAGGTTTTGTGTTTCAGGTTGACATGTTCTGATACATTTTTACAGCCTTAATTTTGTCATGAAGGGCGACTGTTTAGCAATTCTATTTTAATTAATTAATGTTTGGACATTGGAGAACAGATCAACTAGACCAAACTTAACCAGACCTGATTAAAAGTGACTTTCTCAAACGTTAAATGGAATGACAACTGGAAAAAATTAAATAAAATAAATCGCAAAACAAAAACCCCAAAAATGTTATTTCGGGATGATTTGCAGAGCCTATTTAAAAGCGAATCGGCTGAGCTTGTCAAGTTTTATAGTGGCTTTGTATCTTTTTTTATTCTTTATTGGGCCATTTTATCCTGCTGTATAACAAGGTTCAGTGAAACATGACAGAAACTATCGTCTTAGTAATGAAAAAATAGCTATTAAACATCAGTTTACCTTTTAGATAATTTTCTGTTTACAAAGGTATTCATCACTGTGATGTATGATTTTTACAGGGCACATCCTGCTGGAAGTTTATTTATGTGCATTTATTGATTTATTGTATTTATTTATCTTTCGCAAATGGCACTTTGCATTTGTTGTCTCTTCTGAAAGATAGTGATGTAGTGACTCCTATCTTCACACTGATTTGTTTCTTTCTTAGTTAGGACAGACATGTGTCATGACCAAACACAAGTCTCTGTGCTACTCCTGTGTTTTCCTTATATAAGCACTCACTGATTTTGAGCAAATGTCTCATGGTAGCAAAGCAGGTAGCGTTTCTTGATGTAGGAAAGCTGTTGTTGTCCGGTCATTTGCATTTCTGTCTTCCCCCACCCATTAAAACCTGTGAATACCAATATGTGAAGCTTATTAGACTCTCTCATGAATATTTCCTCCATTTATTTGCTTGCTGCAACTTTTCCTAATGTAGGTCATCTGTCAGCAGTCTCTCTCTTATTATGTTACCTTTATGCACAGTGTGAACTGTGCATCCTTCAAACCCCCAGAACCCTTGCATGCTTGTAGACCCAGGGGAGATGGGTGAACTGGCATTGCTCTATTAATTCCTACTGTTGCCCTGTGAGGCAGCCATTAGTCTTAGACACGGTTTCACACTTCTCATGCATTAAGCATTTTCCTGACACCGTTCTGAATTAGGCGCTTCATCTGTCTCAGTCTTTCTGTTGGCGAGCACCTTTTGTTTTGGAAATCTTACCTTGCTGCACAAAAGCTGGAAAACGATGGTCTTTCCCACCGGCGTCTCTCGGAAATAACAAGAAGCGAAATCTACAGTGCCATACCTGTCAGAGAAACTACAGTATGTTTGAGAGGTACACATTTAAAGATGTCATTTTAAATTGGGAACTGGTTTTGATGGTGTAATATGGTAAATGTATTGTTTTTCATTACACACTGAAAAGCTTGACAAACCACGTGAGGCAATGACACAAGTGTTGGTGCAAATTACACGATTTAGCGCAAAAAGGCCTAAAACAGGTTGTTTATGACAACCCTGTAAACACCTCACCCCCCCAAAAAAAAGCTTTATGCTTACTCAAGGAGCAGGATTAGTATGACCGGTGTGTCTTCAAAAGCCTCAAAGATGTACAGATGACGCAGTCTATCAAGCAGATTTTCAAAGAGGCATTGCTTTGATGGTGAAACATCATTGTTTGGTACAGCATGGTGAAAAACGACCCCTGCTCGTCTCCACACCTGCTCGTGCTTTCATTAGGGAACTTAAATTCTTTTAAGTTCTTTTATCTTCGTAATCTTTCATCTTTGTAATTCCCTAATGTGGTCTTATTTTTAGACGTTGTCATATGAAGACAAATTAAGTGTCTCATAGCCGGAAAGCACATTTTCCATTTCTTAAAATATTAAAAAGGAATTGTTTAATATTAATTTCCCGTCTTATCTCCCAGAATAGTTTCTCATGATGTATCTAGTGGTGTTTGGCACAAGTATTGATCAGATGTTTTCATATATAAATACGAAGCAACTGGAGGAATATGGTTTATAACTTTTTTGACCTATTTCAACATTATGATTGACAGTCTAAAAGTATGACATTGTTTTCAGGAATAACTGATATTAGTAAACTTAGAGCATCTCAATACAATGTCCATGGATGAGGACACCCATTAGATTTGACGACTAGGCCTGTAAATCTGAGGCAAACTAGCTATTTCTGCTTTCTATTTCAACTTATCATTAAAATCTGCATTTCCATTAAGTTTTGTGGTCAGTTTTGTCTCCATTTGATATGCCGTTCTGTTCACACTTTGAGCTTCAGAGCACTTTGTATGGATGCCACCCCTCATAAAAATAAATTGAAAAAGCATTGTGTCCCATTTACTGTTTACAATAATAACACAGTTATAATGATTAGTGTCATTTGACATTTACATTAACCCTACATAAACCACATGTATTACAAAAAGCTCTAATGACCTTTCACGTTATTTCACGTAGCTCACTGTTTGTGAAGGCCTCGGCCAAAATAAATCAACATCTTATTCGGCAACAACTTGGTTTAGTTGTCCATTTTAAATGGTGACTGCCTGGAAGGAAATATGAAAGATTTTGTTACTAGCTACATAATCAGAGCTTTGACTTATGGGAAAAATGAGGGACATGGAAATTAAATTTGCTTTTCAACAACTAAATAAACATCAATGATTAAAATAGCAATGTCATCCAAAAGTCAACCATTTCTGTCTACCATCTACCATCTGGCAACTGACATCAGTTAAGCTTAGCTGACAACTGCAAATTGCAAATGGCTGCCAGTGTTAGACGACCACGAAATGTACAGTATTTGCCCGTCTAAATACATGACTTTTTTGACACACAGAAATTAAGGGTTTCCATTGTATTAGTCATTATTTCATCATCACTTTTGTCATTTGTATTGTATTGGTATGGAATATGACACTGTATTGTAACGTCCTTTGGGGGAATTGATTTCCTCGTCTGTGGCTCACTCAAATGAAACCTACTCAAAACAGTAGAGCTGGAACATTTTTTGTTCTACCTCTTCTTCACTGCAGGTCACTTTGCAGCCGACACGATTTTCAGATTAGAGTCATCAGCGAATTTCCTGAGGATGGAACAGATTAGAAAACAAACAAATGTGTTTTTTTGCACACATGGGTTTTTGCAAATCACTTTAGTCTCTTAGGCAGATCATCCTAAAAGGCTGCATTGCCTTCGACACACTTGCATGCCCACACCGGAGAGAATCGCAAACTCTCTGTGACAGCACCCCCAGAATGCAATATTTAAATTATGACAGTTACTAGTGAGTAAACAACTGCCATAGGTGTATAAGCAGATTCGCAGGGCCGAATCTGACTGGGATATTAAATTGATTTATACATTCATATATCACTCCCCACATTGTTTAATATGTTTATTTTTATTTGGCTTATAGAAAAGCAAGTGTTTGGATAACAAAAAAGCATCATCGCAGTTCTATGATCATGTCAGCTGGGATTTGTGATTTATCGATTTGTTATCTGCTTTTAATCTGAGTTGGTTTGCACCCACCTGGCAATTTCTGAAGCTTGAAAACAATTATAATTTTAAATACATTATAATCTGAATACAGTAATTACAGGGAAATCTTAAGACTTATAAAAGATGGCCAATAAATGGTATAGCGTAATCAGCCTTTGCGTCAGATAATTTCCTATTTCTATAAACGTCTACAATGATGGACATTCATTTATTCATTTTGGGTTATTTGGTTGTCATGGTGAAGGAAAGCATAAGTTGGTCAATTAAACGGTACAAAAATAATAATTAAAAACACAAACATGACATGATAATTTAATGAACGGAAAGCTTGGTAATTAATAAATAAAGAGATAAATAAATACGTGTTTGCATATTTACTTTTAAATTAAAGCAAACGTTGAACTTCAAAGGAGGATTTACAGGCTTGGCAGCCTAGTCATCTTCCCTTTCAAAGCTGACCTTCAATTAGATGAACAGATTTATAAATTGTGGCTTAATTTAGGTATGTCAATGTGGCTTTTTTATCGGTGTATGTTATTACAGACCCTATTCTTACTTATTTATTTTCATTGTCTACTTTTTCAAAACAATAAAGCTGAAAATGTGTTCTTTATTGATATGCCACAGAGCGTATTTTGACAAAACACTTTTACTGAATAGTAATTATTTAAAACACAGCTGCTGCGAGTGTGAAAAATTGAGATATACTGGCAGGTGTCACGTAGGATTTGAGCAGTTGTTATTCTTTCTGAAGAAACTTTGCACTTGTGTCCCAGAACTCCAAACAACCTTAATTAGGTCTAGATTAAATCATAACTTCAACCAAGAAATCATACATTACCAGCCCAAAAGCCAACGAGGGGTTGTATTGTGTCAAAGCAATACAATCATGACAGACAAGTTTTTATGTAATCCATGCCCTACAGAGCATTTTATTTTCTTAGTCACATAAAGAGTCCTTACCTTCTTGCACTGTATATCAGAAATATAAAATAAATTAATCACATTTTAAATTATGCATTCTCTTTTAGCAGTGCACACTATTCTTTCATCACAGGTTTGGTTTTTGAGCACATGTAACTCTGTAAAGTTTCTCCAAGTTCTCACCGATGTCGGTCTCGAGAGTGACAAAGTTATCTGATATATTATACAAAAGTTTTTCACTAGTCCATCTATTACAACTTGATTCAATCAGCAATTCCCCCTCAGTTAAAGACGTTGGGTAATTTGTCCTTTTTTTTCTCTCTCTCTTGCCTGTGAGGCCAAATAAATCACGGTCGCGTAACTCATACATACTTGGACAATCTGCATCTGAAGCACATTAAGAGGAAGCTGATGGATTAAAGTGTCACCTCCCTGCTGAATGCACAGGATGATTAAGTGTTTGATAAAGTTCAGCACTGGTTCATTTTGTAGAGTAAATTGCTATTAAAAGGTAAGGCTCGGTTTTTATAAATTAAATAATAATAATTGCTTTAACCCAGACAGTCTTTAAAATGCTCACATGTATGCATATATATATATATATATATATATATATTCTTTCCTCATATCTATCTATGTATCTATACATCATCATTAGCATATATTGATCCACTGCTGGATGAAGGCCTCTCCAAAGTGTGTGTGTGCGTGTGTGTGAGATATATATATGACTGTCAACACATATTTCCATTTTCATAAGAACATCCACTTTTAAACACAGTCTCTGTGCAGTCAACAGAAATGTGCCTGTTTGATTGTCTTCATATTTTCTAATACTGTATTGTAAACTCCTACCTCTCTGTCAGACGCTGTCAACCACTTACAACACTTTCTCCAGACATTAGGAAAGCTTGGTCACAATTAATTGTTGAGTTGCCATTTTAACGTGTCAGCTTTCTTTTACATCAAGATCTGTATTATCCGAAATAATTAATTTTGTAAGATCACAAAAGCTGAAACGAATAAACAGTGCAATGCACCAGAGAGACGCAGTCTGAAAGGCTGAAGGCACAGCTTTGACACGCTAACGGCAAAGAATAACAACAGAATACATTAACTGCCTTTCGAGTATTTTGAAATATGTGGGCTGTAATTCCCAGCTGTATTTTCTCATCCAGGCATTTCCGCAGTGTTGCAAAATCACTCCCTCATATATATATATACACCTATTATTTTTTATTATTATTGTAATGCTTGATCACAAATACAAACCTGAGTTCATCCAAACATGTTAGTGAATGTATCAGCTGTAACTGCTGAGATAATGTTTGGTTGGCCATCTCTTTTTATTGTACACTGGCACCCAACAGATTAGGTTTAAATTGCAATTATACAATATTAGTTTTAGGATGTTTACTATTGGCATAGCATCATTTCTACCTATTTTAGACCGAGTAAAGAGCAGCAGCACATTGTACATGACCAATGCTATCCCTGCCGTCAAAATGAGATGCGTTTTAAAAGGAGATAACTGCATCTCTTGCCTGGTCAGCGTTTTTTTAGTGAAAGGTCCACTTATCTAATCATCTTCATAAAAATGTAATCTGTGCTCAATTTGTGAAAGAATAGCCCACTTCCAACGTTTAATTGTATTAGAGTTTAACAGAAATGAGGGGAAACTCTTGTGGAATAAAAATGTATTTCATCAATACTTTCCGATGGAAAAATCTCTAAGACATGTAATACTTGATTAATTTAAAAGCAATGGAGTATGAAAATGCAGCACAGTGGATGTATACGGGGGAGGAGAGGAGATCATACGTGCGACTTAGAACACAAAATCGTGTATAAATTATTTCCAGAGTTTGTTGGTGGGTCTGTGGTCAGACTGATTTGGTAAAAAGCCTTAAACTGATGTTAAGCATTCCTATAAGAGCATCTAAGATATAATAGCATATATATACACCAATCAGCCATAACATTATGACCACCTGCCTAATATTGTGTAGGTCCCCCGTTTGCCACCAAACCAGCTCTGACCCGTCGAGGCATGGACTCCACTAGACCTCTGAAGGTGTGCTGTGGTATCTGGCACCAAGACGTTAGCAGTCCTGTAAGTTGCGAGGTGGGGCCTCCATGGATCGGACTTGTTTGTCCAGCACATCCCACAGATACTCGATTGGATTGAGATCTGGGGAATTTGGAGGCCAAGTCAATACCTTGAACTCGTGATTCATCAGACCAGGCCACCTTCCTCCATTGCTCTGTGGTCCAGTTCTGATGCTCACGTGCCCATTGTAAGCGCTTTCGGCAGTGGACAGGGGTCAGCATGGGCACCCTGACTGGTGTGCGGCTACGCAGCCCCATACGCAACAAACTGCGATGCACTGTGTGTTCTGACACCTTTCTGTCAGAACCAGCATTCACTTTTTCAGCAATTTGAGCTACAGTATCTCGTCTGTTGGATCGCACCACAAGGGCCAGCCTTCGCTCCCCATGTCCATCAGTGAGCCTTGGCCGCCCATGACCCTGTCGCTGGTTCACCACTTTTCCTTCCTTGGACCACTTTTGATAGGTACTGACCACTGCAGACCGGGAACACCCCACAAGAGCTGCAGTTTTGGAGATGCTCTGACCCAGTCGTCTAGCCATCACAGTTTGGCCCTTGTCAAAGTCGCTCAGATCCTTACGCTTGCCCATTTTTCCTGCTTCTAACACATCAACTTTGAGGACAAAATGTTCATTTGCTGCCTAATATATCCCACCCACTGACAGGTGCCACGATAACGAGATTATCAGTGTTATTCACTTCACCTGTCAGTGGTCATAATGTTATGGCTGATCTGTGTATATATATAAGTCTAAAAACCCATATAAGTGTGACAGCTTACATTATTCTGGAGAATCTGGAATCTTCCAAGTAAAATACTAGAGTAAATAATTTTCTTCTAAATGTATTTTATTACTTCATAACAGAAACTCTCTGAAGTTGTGTAGTCTCTCTTTGAAGTGATATTGGTAGCTAGTTCTATGACAGACCATTAAATTGTGATAGGCCTATTGTACAAAGTGAATAAAAAATGCAGTTGCTACACCAAACTGAGGAGAAATGTTGCATTGTTTTCCGGTTCTGTCCATTTACCTTGTGTGTCTGGCTATCCTTTCTTGGGTCACTGCAGGCTTCAAGTCAAACCCATATTGAGTTATGGAAAAGGAGTCATGTTCTATTATTGTCAAACTAATCTAATCTTATCAAACAAATATTTAAAAATGTACTTTAAATCTGTAAAATAATCAGATTAACATTGGTCATAACAACTCTATGCATTAACAAGAAATGGGAATACAAACTGCTTTTGTAGTGCATGCTTTTAGTGTCCTTTTGTCACTGGATAACAGTGGCAATCTACATCTGCTTGCATTGTACACTGTTTAAAATGTTTGAAGAAGCCTTATAGAGAGAGACACGCAGTGCCAATATATTTGTCTATATGTTTTTCGTTTTCTTCTGGAATTGGAATTGGTATGATTATCAGTTCTCCTTGGCTGTCTTCACGTAAACAACAGGTTCCCTAGCCTGTTCAGGTCAGGCCATCCCCACTATAATATTCCCATACTGCTGCTGAACCGAGCTGCAAAATGCTGGTCTTTCAACACATAATTGTCATCTCTGATTGGCTGTGTACAGGGTGAGATGAATTAGGTTTCTAATTACATTCATTCTGGCAGATCCCAAGGTCACAGCAAAGCTCGTGGTGTAAAGTTAGGGCATGAAACTTGAATGCGACTCAAATGTAAACAATCCTGTCAAATGTGAAATCATCAGCTTTCAGATTTTGAAGAGAAGGAAAGAAAAAAGGATGCTTTCCGCACTGTAGTTAAAACAATGTATGCGGGGGCAGAGGTGCACGACTTCAGTCCTGCAGTTTTGCAGTGTCATCAGGTTTGTGTTCCTCCTCAGGTTTTAATGACCTAATTCAACTCCTTTGTAGTTTAACGGGGTTGATTCTCAGAGACCTATGTATCGGTATTTTAAATATGAATAAACAAAGCAAAACAACCTACCCAGCAAACAATCAAAACAAAAGCACCAAACAAAACTCAAAGCTCATGATCTATGAGCTGCGGTTCACCGGTTTGATCCCAGGTCATGTCTTTAGCTGATTGTGACCGGGAGCACTCGCACCCAATTGGCCAGCGCCGCCCGGGCTAGAGAGAACTAAGTTGTCCGGGTCTCTCTCGGCTCGTCACTTACAATTATCCCCTACTGCATCTTGCATTTTGCATCTGTTACACGTGGGAAACAAACTTGCCATATGCCCAACATTATTCCTTTGTTCTTTTCACTTGTGATGTATCACCACTTTTATGTTGGACCTACATGATTAATTTTGTGTATTTAGCTCCTTTCAAACAAACCATACCATAGAAAAGAAAATAAGCAGTGTGCAAATGTCTTTATTTATATACGGAGTTCAATGTTATGATTCGATTTCAAATTAAAAGAAGGGGATGGGGGGAATCATGACATGCAGATCAAAGTACTTCTCTGGGGCTTTCACTTATCTGGATCAAAACACCCTAGAGGTCTGTATTCAAAGAAAAGAAAAATACAGAGAGGAACATATTAGATTTGATTCTTATATCTATCCTTGAGGCATGCTAAATAATGAATCCATATTGGACTGCAACTTTTAAAAGAGAGAAAGCTATTGGTTAATTATTTAGGAAGTCAGTTCATTAGTTTTAATAGACTGAAATTATATATTTTTTTAATCTGATAAATAATATTTTCTGGTCTACCACATGAACTGATTTTTATTTTTATCTTTATTTTTCGCCAGTGCGCAATGACAACTGCAGGGCCTCAAAATAATGTGCATGATACGGTGTTCTATAAACTCTTTTTTCTCTTATATACATGTGTACCCCTTCCTTTAAAAGACTTTACAGTGTCACATGAATTAGGTGTGAGGGCTGGATATTTCATGCTGGAAAAGATAGGCGTCTGACAGAGTAGGATAGATAACCATGAGCAACATCAAAAATTAAAGCATTTGTCAATCATTTGATGGGTCCTAGCCCCCAGCCTTGCAGGAGCATTAAAATGCATTTTTTCTTCAGGGAACCAGGTGTGTTCAGCACTCAGTTTGACAAACTTGCCTAGAAATACAGATCAGAATTGATAGTGCCTGGAGTACGAAAATACAACAGATACGGTATGTTTGGCCATAGTTCATTATGAGTTTTATTTTATGTTTTCGTTTCTGCTCATACGATGAACTATTACTGTCATTACCTTTTCTCACCTTAGTTAAAACACTGAAGAATCTAAAGTGTAACACCTAAATAAAATATAAAGTGTTGCACAAGCTTAATGAACTTTCCTAAGATACAGACGGGTGACAAATTAAAGGAAAAACCAACACAGTGTGTCAGTGAAGTGTTGGGCACCACGAGCTGCCAGAACAGCTTCAATGCTCTTGGCACAGATTTTACGAGTCTCTGGACTCTACTGGAGGGATGAACACCATTCTTCCAAAAGATATTCCCTCATTTGGGGTTTTGATGATGGTGGTGGAGAGCGCTGTCTAACACGTCGGTCCACAATCTCCCATAGGTGTTCAATTGGGTTGAGACTGCGAAGGCCATAGCATATGAGTCACATCATTTTCATACTCATCACACCATTCAGTGACCCTGGTGCCCTGTGGATGGGCATTGTCGTCCTGGAAGAGACCACTCCCATCAGGAGAGAAATGTGTCACCACAGGATAAAGGTGATCACTCAGAATACTGTAACTGTGTAATGATTTGCAGTGACCCTTCCCTTTTAGGGGACAAGTGGACCCAGACCATGCCAGGAAAATGCCCCTCACAGCATAACAGAGCCTCCGGACCCCCTCACTGTAGGGGTCCAGCAGTCAGGCCTGTCCCGTTCTCTTGGTGTCCCACACATGCACACGCCCACTTGCGAGAATATGGTGAAGGATGACTCATCTGACATATCACTTTTTCCACATCTCTGTAGACCAGTGCCTATGGTGCCACAATAATGCCCTCTCTAACAAAGTCACTTACATCCTTTCCTCTAGCCAACTTGATCCAAAATCAAGGTCAACTGGGCCTGCTCAGCATTTGTATACATGCCACAGAGCATGATAGGATGTTAATTGCTTGATTGTTTGGAGGCATCTGCATTTGTTATGTTCCTCCACTCATTTATTCAGGCTTTTCCTTTAATTTGTCACCCGTCTGTATTTCCATTGGTAAATACCAATTGTATACACAATGAAAGAAGGATATTTAAGTGATCCCAGCCTACTGCTACTTTCTGAGAAGTATGGGGTTTTCCTCAGTACAACAATATAAACACACACATGGGAATAGAGACAGAGCACACTTGTGTCCTTTGGAAACATGATTCACGCTTTTGGCACCGCAAAGTTGCAAGTGAGGACTGTTTGTATGTTATTGGAAGCATATATAAGTATCATATAAGCTTAGAAGCCAGACAGGAGGTGCCTACAATCTAATATATACATGTTCTCTGTGTTAAATTGGTGTCAGCTCGAGCAAAATAAATGCTGACCCCCTGCATTATACGGAGAACTTGTGGATGTTAATCTATGAAGTATGTCTCTGTGCATTCATTTTGTGAAACCCACAAAGTGATGGAGTTGTTTTGGAGAAGGAGAATAAATTCCAGTGCTGCATATCATCGAGAAACAGTTCGCTCACTTTCACTGCGGGGGAAAAGTCACCCTTGTTTTATATTGTCAGACTGCAATGGCATGAGGATATTTTACTTCTCAAGGGCACCTGGAGATTTCCAGTTGCATACTTAATTTTCAGGCTTTAAACTGAATTTTCTTGGCGTATTTCTCGATTTTGTCTGCGATTAGTCAGATCTCCGAGTCTATGCTGAATGGAGAGAGAGTCAATTAGGAAAATCTTCTGTCCAAAATAAATAAAGTAGTAATCTTTGCCGGCCTATTGGGTGTCATGAAATCTTGGGATGTGCAATAAATTCATCTCTGAGATTAAGAAATAGATGAATGTTTGCCATGGCATAAAATGTAATTTACAGGAAATGTGCCCTAGTTTTAGCACTTCTTGGCAGAGCTGAATCTGCTTTAGAAGACGTCCAGCGGTACTAGAAACCATCACAGTGATTAAAGGGACCGTTAATGTGTTTTTATTTCTATACCTAAAGTGTAGTTGTTCTTACCAATATGAATTTCAACAAAACTACATTTGTCCTCTTTGCAACAGACTTTAATTAATGTAGTGATTATCTTGAGAAAAGGATGTTTACCAATTAATGAAGTGCTTCAGTAGGCATCTGCATATTCATTAATGAGTCCAGGTGAGATGAATGTGTTGTCTGTCCTTACCAAGTATTGGACACTTTAAAATACAACGTATCAAATAGACAGTCCTGCAGTCTAATGTTCCTATACAGTGGTAGGTATAAATGATCTTTAAATTAATGTATTTTGAACATAAAGAAGTGAAAGCCATCGGTTGATGAAGGTTGTCTCCCTCGAAAATTAGATTTGTCATCGGATAAATAGGTGCTTCTATGAGCAGTACTTGGATGTGGTGTATAAAATATACATATGTATAACTTCCCTTCAAAGAGCATCTACTGTGAGGTTTGATGATTTATTACCTGTTCGCCAATACTTGCCATGTAATGCGGAAAATGTCATTGTAATATAAATAATGTTTCTAGCGTGTTACTATTAAAATATATACAACTTCTTTAATGCCCATCTTGTATTGTTGCTAATTTGCATGCACATTTACATATGTGTACTTGCTATTTATTCGATGCCTGCTTGGTTCTCTATGGAAAGAACTGAGGGGAAATTTTATCCATAACCCATCTAATATATGACGAGTGTCTTTTCTTTGACTTTACTCTCCAGTCGCTCTATGAAATCTGCAGTAGAGGGGCCAATCTAATGGTAATTTAAAATAAAATAGTTTTTCTGAAAAGCAATGCACCATTATTATTTTTTCCCCCTGCAAAAACACATAATGGCATGAAAGTTATGAAATAAATACATGTCCATCTGAAACTTTATTATGCAGACCAGTGAAAAGGAGCATGTAATGGGGTGTCATTTCTCATCCGAGGTGTTCTCCTGGGCCGTGTACTGTATTGTACGTACTCGTGTTTGCCGGTTTGGGATGATTAACTTTTTAATGTACATTCCTCTTCCACACTGAACAGTAAATAGCTTACAGTGTCGATCTCAGCTATTTATTTTCATGCTCCGGCTCTGTTTTTGTGCAATGCTAGCTTGTGTCAATACTACAGGCCTGTCTGCAGTTGATACTGTTTGGCACTCTGTTGATATTTTGTCTTGGCAGGTACAGGGTATTACATGCACCTAATTATGTCAATTTATTATAGAATCTCTCCTGCAGCCCTTTAACCCTAAATTCAATTTCATATCAAGGTTTTTAATTCTAATACATGGAATAGGACATTTTCAGCAGACACCTATTAAAGCAAATGTATTTTCTCATTTTAATTTCATATATAAAGTAATCTTAAATAGGCCAAGCAAAAAAAAACGGACGTTTACTTATTCACAGGGAAATACCTGTTCTCCTTTCTTCTAGAGGATTGTGGCAAAGAAAAGCTCCATCCATTAGCTAACTTTATACGAATTGTCCCACAAGCATCCCTCCGCATCACGAGCATGACTCAAAAGATGAGCATCACCATAGAAACAACCAATCCACTTGGGACGGTCCTCCCAACCGCAGATCTGGCAGTGAAAGCTCTGCAGAGACACTGCAGCAAAGCACTAGAGTAGTGTGAATATTAATTTCTTACATTTAAAATAATTATTCAAGGGAAAGTTAGTTTGACAAGAACTACAGTCGATAACATTTCTAGTACACGTTTTTACTTGGCATTGACACAGATATTGATTATATTTTTTGTTTGTCATGCATCTATTTCTGTTCTGAACTATCTTATGTTAAATAGGTGACGCTGTAGAGTGCATATGTGTCAGCAAAGTGTCTGAGGAAATGTCTTTAGTAGTTTTGCACAGCTCCGACATGACCAAGAACTCAGAACAAAGTTGATATACATAAAGGGGAGTGTGCATGCTTAGAAAGGAATCATGTCAAAGGTTCTTGGTTGACTCTATTATATTAGGTCTGTCATAAAAGTAGATGCTTTGGTTACATTTACAAATAACTTCATGTTTCCTATACCTTATTGGCATCCCATATAGACTGATTGTTTCTCTACGCTCTCTATGCTGTCAAATTGATCTATTTTTTATTTGAACATGATCAAACCACATGAAATAACAGAACATAACTAGCATGGAATGCAAGTGAATATTCGAGCACCTTAGTTGAATGTAATATCTGGGTTTACTCTGTGCGCAGTCCCCCCAGGATTGTTTTTAATACCTTTTCAGAGCATTTACAGCATGACTTGTAACCGAAACACGATTATTAAAATGAAAAATAGAAATTCTGTTAATTAGTTGAGCATGTCCGCAAAGGAAATAATTCCCTCCCTAAGGATGTCATTTTAAAATCTATTGTATTCTGTTTCCAGCTAAAAAAATAAAAATACAGTATGTCAATACCGTCTGTGAGTACGTGGATATGAAAATGGGACATTAGTTGTTGTTGTTGTTGTTATTTAATATACCAGTAAGGAAAAGATCCAGACATTCTGCTTCCCAATTGCACAGATGCAGGTTCCTGACTGATTCATCCATGTGGAGATGTTCAGAATATGATCAATGTGATTAATTCTGCCAAGAAATCTGCAAGCCCAGTTATTAAATTGGTCGTTATTGCAAGTGTAAGAATACATTTAGCAAGGCAACCAGCTATGTATTACATAATTGTTCAATCATCTTTTTTACATGTATCTTTAATAAAAAAAAAGGAAGGAAAGACATGGGAGCAATTTGAGTTGTGACTTGCAGCAGCGCTGAAGTGCAATTTACAGTAGGCACTGTTTCTTTTGTTCCTTAAGCTGTTTGGAAACACCAAAGCAAGCTAATTTTCCCCCTTAGGATGCGGTAGTATGATGGAGCCACTGTGAATATAGAAATGAGACAGATGGGTTGACAGATTAAACCAGGGGAGGTTTTCTAAAGAAGCTATGTTCTGTTAGTGTCTAATGCATTGTATAGCCAGGTGTTTCGCTAATACAAACAGGGATAGCATGGATATTTACATCATCATCATCATCATTATTGTTGTTATTCAGGCCTGTGCTAACTAAAAACAGAACAATTAAAAACTATTATAGTAACTTCAAACCATTTATAGTAAGTCTGGTTGAAACAAACAAACAAACTAGACTGCTGTCACTCTTTTATTCATGTAACAATTTAAGATTAAAAATGTTATGTAATCACATCACAGCACACCGAAACTCATAGGCCTAGACTGATCAATTATTGCATTGGTCAGTGAGTCTCAGTGAGTATTTCCTTGACCCCAACACAAACAAAATTGAGAGGATTTGTGTAGTTTCTCATGCAAAATAGGTTGCTTAGCATAGCAAATACAGCAAACTAAGCTTTTTTATTATTATTATAGACACACAGTTGCCCTACACAACGAGGTTATACAGTCAATATGTTTATTTGTTTAATTGAAAGTATAATTAATATGATTCAATTAAAAACATTAGGTGATAGTCTGTGAAAGGATTGTGGTAAAGGATTTTCTTTTTACAGCAGAACGTGGTCAGTGCTTTGAAGGATTACATAAAAAAGGAAATCAATTGAATTCAAACCTCCAATTAAATTCCTTTCCTATTAAATCCGAATTCTGCATTAGACATACTTCTGTGGGAGATTTCTTGTGCTTCCATGTTTTAAAGATGCAATTATTTTGAAGAATCTTTGGTATTTTCAGGGACACATGAAAAATGAACTCAATATGGGATAAAATATTCAATTGCATTGCTTCTGCTTATGAGTGCACTTATTAGATCCATCAAGAATTCTGCTCCTTTAGACGGCGGTATGTAATTATTATTTTTAATGTGATTCCTTTTTGTATTATATGCTCCTGCTTTACTGGTACTCACAGTCACACACAACTTGAGTCTTGTTTGAATTTACTAAGCCAGAATAAAAGTATTCAAATTCCCTAAGAAAAATGTTTATTATATAACCTGTTTTTTGTAATTTTGGTCATATATTAATTATATATGGATGGATTTTGTGTAATGCCCTAGCTATACATTCTAAACCCAATCCCCTGGTCAGGTGCATGTCTGATTATTGGCCATGAGTTGAGGCTTGATGTTCTGTTTCTTTGCATTGAACTGGCAGCCAGTCATCCATAAAAAGACTGTACCTTTCACCTAGCGTCTGTCCTCACAATCAACAGAGCACATCAAATCTGCTGTGCCCTGACCAATCGTCAGACCTTGTTAAGCTGATGTCGGCTATTCTGAACCAATCCCTGTGAAAGTGTCCCAGTAAGCCCTCCGCCAAGGACTCCGAGCTAAAGACTTTACCGATGGTTTACTCTAAGTGACCTGAACGTAACCCACTCATACGCTGTGACGTCAGTGCCACTCCGGGGTATAATTTAATCTCACAAGGCAGTCCAGTTCACAACTGCAACGGCTAGTTCAGACCACTGTATATATTAAAAACCTGTGCGTTACAGCTTTCACCAAAACTTGATAGCATTAATCAGTGGAACACGCACAATCACACCATCACTTTCTCCACAGACACACTGTTACAGTCTATCTGTTAAATTTGCATAAGTCAACGACCTCTGGGAGAAGGGAACTCAAATCATCTCCTTTTTTCAAAGTAATCTGTTTGAGAAATGTTAGTGGAAAGGTAAGAGCACAGGCATTGGAAAAGTAGGTGTTCTGATTGGTGCCCGACCTGCTCTGAACTAATGAAGAGTTATTGCAGGAGTTACTCAACCTTTTTCAAGTCTCATCAGATTCTCTGTGTCTTCAATTGAAGTTAATTGACTGTACAAGGGATTAAGCGTGTGTCTGACTGCCGGTACGTAATCTTTTGAATATAACGTGCCCTGGTACACAATGAGGAGCGTCTCTTGCTACCCACTGCTGGTTGGATTTTCAAAGGATGGGTCGTGTATCTCAGATTGCTTATCACATAATCTCAGTGGATTTGTTATTCTATATCATCCTTTGATTTGTTGTGAGAGCAGAAGGGATTTTTGGTTTAGGACCTTGATGTGAAACAGAAGTCATAGCTGACCTTCGTCAAACAGTTCATGAAATAAAAATACAATAAAACAGTGATTTAATTTGGAGTTAATCCTGTTAATCTGGTTTTAAATTGATGTAGTAGTTTTAGGGAGAACAAAAGCATGAAATACCTATTCGTGTTCAAATTCTGGCCCAGGTAAAATATTAAAATGAATTGGGTTACCTTTTAAAAGTTTAGTTTGTGCTTTTGGCATTAGTCATGATTGGATTTATATTTGTGCTTGTACCCAAATAATTAAACATTGCTACAAAACTTAGTGTTTATCCCTTTAAATATACAAAAGATTGTGAATGCCAAGATATTCTTCATACACTCCGCCACAAGAAATAAAAGAAAACAATCAATAACTCATTTTGAAAAAATGTAAAGTTTTCCACTGAAGCATCATATTGTCGTCCCTTTATTAAAGGTCTTTGCTGTATTAAAGGACAATCACAGGGAATGGAACAGCAATAAGCTGGCATTATTCTTTTCTTACAGCAAAAATATAGGCAATAAGTATCCAGAAAGAAATAATATTTTCCCAATTGATTTTCTTGTTTTTTTTAGAAACGTTGCAAAAACCTACATAAAGTAGTGAGATCAAATAGAAGGTAGTTCATTTTCACAAAGTAATTATGCTTTTTCTGTTTTTTATTGAAGGTTATTTATAGAAATAAGTAATACTATTCTGTTTGTTCTATTCTATTGCTGTCTGTTGTTCCAGTCTATAAGAGCAGTCAACAACATTATACTGTCATCACCAAAAACAATTATGCATGCGATGTGCTGTTTCCAGGTGACGTGATGAATCCACTTTAATACGTTTTGATATAAATTGTTTTTAAATAAATCTGTCAAGAACACATACTTTTTCTTTTGATATAACGAAACTACACTTCTTATTTTCTTTTTTGTTTTTTGTATGTGTGCCTCCTCTCCCTCAGACCCAAGTTATTGTCATTACTAATATTTGTTCAATCAGGACGTATTTGCAAATACAGATACAGACTAATACACTTACACAGGAAGGAGTGTTTATCAGAAAACTAATATGTATAAGTTAGAGTCTGATTAGATTAGTAGTTTAGCTGATAACCCTGAAAAGACCATTTGAATAATCCTGGTGGCCAAAAGACTAAGCAAATGACAGTGCTTTGTACTGCATAGGTGGATATTAACTCAAGTTCTACAAGCATTAAAATTTATTCATCAGCAAAACTGTAAGCTTGTGAAACCTTAAAACTGATGACTACAAATATTAATCTGACAGATATGAAAGGGTTGTTTAGCCTTTCTGGGAAAGGCAACAAATTCAAATAACCAAAAGCAGTGTTCCAGACTGTATTTTTAGATTTGCATAATTGTTTTCAGGGATAAACTGCGAAAATGGGAGAAGAGGTTATTTTGAAAATAATTCATCAGCAGTGGTGTGCTGTGGGCCTCACAACCATGTTCCTGTTGTCGACACACCAAGAAAAAGCAGATGCAGTCATTTCAGTAGATTTGGATGACAAAAGAAATTACATTATTTTCAACTGAGTAACAGAGTGAAAAGGTCATTCGAACGCTGCCGTAACTGCAGAATAGAACAAAATCATTTTAATTATGAAGGAATGAGATTTCTAATCAACGTTTATCTGTGGTGATCAAACCTGCCTCGCTGAGAAGTTCAAGAGTTAATGTTTCCTGGACTTCACCTCTCATTGGAAAGCATTCTTCCTAATTAACTTTCATTAATTGTAATTAAAGCAGTGTTAAAGCAAATAATGCACCAACAAAGGGCATAACCTTGACCTGTGTACGACAATACTACAACTTGTGCTTTCTTAAAAGTCTTGGCTGACTCCTCGTGCTAATTGGGAATGGGAATTTACAATCCCCTCAGGAGAGGTACGGATGTTACTTGACTAGATTAGCAATCTTTTGGATTTGGAGTAGCACACTGAGAAAAGAGTTTTTATATAATTCCTAGTAATTCTTCATCAACACTGGGTGTGTTTTAAAAGGGGAAAAATAATTTCAAATGTAAATACATATAGATATACTTAAGTATTTAAATATATATTAAAAATAACAGTTTTTGACAGACCGTTTAATTGAATCTGTGTTTATCAAAACGAGAGCTGGCGGTGTATCATTTTCATTCCAGACCCGAGTTTAATACTTTAGCAAGACATGAGCAAAACAGTTTAATTGAGTTTGTATGATGAATTAACAAATCCATTGCACATTGTGTTATTTGTCATCTGATTAATGTCTCATAATTAAATTACCATCTTTCACAGCAGTGTTTTTAATGTTCTTGGAGGTGCACTAACTAGAATTGATTTTGCAGTCAAGGCTTCAATAAAAAGGAATGTTTCATGAGGTATCTGACAAACATGTTGATAGGCGTTTGTGTGAAATATAAATTGGTTGTGTTTGGGAATATGTGGGCTGTTTTTGATATTTGCCCCAATATTTCTTCAGATGAAAATAGGGGACGCTAAAAATGTCAGTTGTAATACCACAGTGCACAATGTATCTGGATACTATCACCTTCACCAAACTGTTACAAATAGGCATTCATTAGACAACACCGCAAACCTAAAACTACTGGTTGGAACAAATACTCAAAAATACTGGCATTGTTATTGCATCAGAAATGTAACTAAGAAAGAATTAAGCTGTAAATGTGTATCTCTGGGACGTGTACTAAAGAGACCAGTGAGATGAGCCATTTCTATCAGCTGATGCAGTATCAGGACTTCAAATAAACAAAAACAAAAGCACAATGATGAGTACAGCACGACGATTATTGAGCTGACTAATCTTCCACTCATGAAATCAGGGAGAAAAACAGAACATCCTGCTGCTGGCTTGTGCTCCCCATCCATTCATAATAAACATGCGGTACGCCACCTCGTGGAAGCCAATATAATATGTCTTACCTACACTACGACTGTTCAACAATTTCTACCAAGGACAGTGGCAAGTAGTGCAGGTATAATGTCATGCTAAGTAGCCTTGATTTGATTAAAAAATGGATAGACTAACAATAGAAAAGTATTTTACTATTTCTAGTACATAAATCATTTACTGCTTTGTTACAATATGTGAATAAAAGCAAATAATAACAACAACAACAACAACAGCATCTGAATACATCCAGTGCAGGTGCCCTAATAAATCACACTCTGGGAAACACATTTAACTATAGCTTTTTCAATCTGGTATGATTATCATTTCCTTCTCGGTATGATTATGTTTTTTTGGATACACCTTTTCACTCTTGTTTATGGTACTGTACCATATTTGCGGAATATAAAATACTAACTTCAAAGTCAGATTTACAGCGAAGTGATAATATCTTGCCTTGGTTCTGTAAATCACAGCGCAAGCAACACATTGATACTCGGCCTGCTGTCAAATGTCCTTTTAGTTTGGCAGAATTTAATTAAGTATTGATTTGAAACACCGCTTGATTAATTTCAAAATCATTCTGAAGTATTTCTGTGCAAAGAGTGTGAATTTATGATGTATAAAAAAAAAATGACATGAAAAAACACATATATAATTAAACATTATAACCACCCTAGACCAAGTAAATTTTACCATTCGAGGAAACTAATTTGGAAATGGATCGTTTGTATGACAGCATTTCAAAAGTTTAACTCTTTTTTTATCCTTGTCTTGCAGGAGTGTCGAAATGCATGATGCACAAACCACCAGAGTCTCACAGGCAATCAAGAGTAATCTAGCAATTAAGTCAGACTTGTCATTTCAAAATAATTTACCTTCAAAACAGGTTGCATATTTCTTCTTTAACAAATGTGCGGTATGTGCACCTCACGGGTAGACTTCCATTTATTCTCTGTGTGAAGCTAATCAGATCACCTTATTTTAATGAGCAAAAGTCATGACATTTAAAAAAATATATATTAGATGTAAAAGCTTTGGTGTGCTAAGTATAAAAGCCCCCCCACCCCCACCCTCTCTCTGCATATTGATGAGTATGTGTATGTGCTTGCCTGAAAGAATCCCTTCAAATTAAGCCATTTCAAATGTTTCTCTTCAGAGAAGAAGTCACAGCCAAACGCCAGCATCTCAAAAACCAAATATGATATTATAATGTAATTTCCTTTGTGCATAAAAAATCTAAGGCAAATCTCCTGGGCTAGTCAGCCTCAGCGTGTGTGTTTGTGTGTGTGTGTGTGTGTGTGTGTGTGTGTGTGTGTGTGTGTGTGTTTCTCTATAGCTATCTTTAAGCTTTCAACATTTTCCTGCAACTTGTTAGTCAGAAAAAGGAATTCAAAACACTATCAAAAGATAATTATTATCTCCTCTAACTCATCTCTCTCAAAATTGGAAGAAGCATAATATCACCAATACAACTCAAAGCTTAATTTTCTGCATTAATAGAATACACTTTTCAGCTCGACTCCAAGTGCAAATAACAAGGGGATAACTAGACATTGACCTAGTGAGAAGAATCCAGTTCCTCGTAGAAAATGAAAAACGTTGATATCAGTTTCTGAGGGGAGTATTGTGCCCAGAAAATAATACAACCAACTCCGCGCTGCTGTAAACAACAAACTATGACCTTGAAAAGATTCTGCTACAAGTAACACAAAACAGTGACAGGAGACTCAGCTGGAGCTCAAAAAATGTGCACAGTGAGCAGAAATCCCCAAAACACTGCTTTACAGCTTTCCCACTTCTGATTTAAGGCTCCTACACTTGAGAACTCATGGACAACAATCAGAATTGAGACTTCATTTGAATAAAAAGCTATACAGATATATTTTTAATAGTATGGTATAATAGTGCAAATAAAGTGCATGTGCAACAGACAGTGTTTTACCATTTGTGGTTTATTGTATTAATTATTAGTTAACATGATTCAAGCAGATGACATTGGCTGCGTCCCAATTTTTTATTAAAAGGCTGAATCCAAATTGTTTGGGGGATGCCTTTGATTTCATGTATCTCCTGCAAAAAAGTATGTATAATCAGTAATAATGCAATTAATTACCCAACTTAGAAATCCAGAGCATTAAAAATAAGCCTGAGCTGTCTGAATAATTTAATGTGATGAATGACCTCGATCACAACATTTTTACATTAGATATAGTTAAATATGAAGAATTTTTTTTCATGTCAATCTCTATACAGACTTTTTAAATGCTTCTTTATACAGAAAAACATTTTTCTTTAAACTATGCTGTAATTTTCACTGTTGCTTCAGTTTTCCACATAAGATAAACTCAACTTCCCCCGGGATGCGTAAATGTCACACATTGAATCCTGTTCTCTTCTCTCCGAGGGGATTTCCTTATGTCTGTCCTGTTGTGTGCTTAGTGTGTTGATTGAAGCAGCACTCTGGAAATGACTGTAACATTAAAATACAATGCCGCGGCCTGTCACTTTTGTTAGGTTTTCAGAGGCACTGTGTGAGATTCCAAGTAAAAGGAAAAAGACATTTATAACAGTTTGTGGTTGGATGCTTTTAAGGAACATACAACACACATACACCTTGGGTATTTCTCTTCATGGAAATTAAGTGTTAGATAAAAACCAGGTATTTATTTTTTATTATTTATACAATCTCTTGATGCATTGACCCATATTCGTTTCCCTTTGCTTTGGTAAGATGTTCATGCTTTCTAATTCAATACACAACATATAGTACGTGTACACTGACTGGATATGCTATGTCTGGACAAACATAGGTGGAAAGGAAAAGACACTCCAGAATGAAATACAAAAAGGTTTTATTCGTATCACATACAGTAAAGTCAGGTCTGAGATCAGGTATTGTACTCTGCTTGGTTTAGTTAAAATAAAAGTAAAGTTAAATAAATAAACAAATAAATAAATACAAAAAACATAAGTTTCTGAGCCTAAACAAATAAGAGGTCCATACTTTGGGAGTAGGGGGAGCAGAGTGAAGGAGTTTAAATCCAGGGAAGTCTCCACAAACACCCGTACGCAACAACATGACCGACATCCGCTGAAGAGCTCGGTATCTCTCTGGGAAATCCATCCACTCTGCCCCTGCCTACAGCTACACCTCTACACCATCGCCACCCCATACAAGTACAGCTGTCTTCGAATGGGTGACCGGTGCCAAAGATAGCAAAATAAACTGCCTCTTGGGGAGTCTTAATTCATTAGACAGAACAGACAGTTCCTCTGAGCGCTGCCAGCCTCCCACACCACGAGGACAGATTGTTTTGTTATGGCTTGCAGATGGTTCAAGGAAGATGACTCTGCACTCCAACACGATCTGAGAACTGAGCATCACTGGCCCAAACAAAGAGCCAGTAGGTTTGCAGAGTTGCTTTTTGTTACGGACACATGACTTTATGTAGCGTCAATAGATGCCCTTCCACTGGACGTCATGGATTTGGCTTCAGAACTCTTCTCCCTGGTATACAAGTGCCATGTGTTTTTTTATCTTAAGAAAGATGATGATTCAAATTCTTAAAATATGTATCTACAGTTTCATAATTACAAATCGTTCTCCTGCAATATATATAAAAACAAATTTGAGGGTACATATTTTTCAGCATTAGCAATATTTCCACCTGACTTTCGTTGCTGTAGGTCTCCCAGCCTCATTTCAATTATTTGCAGTTGTTGATACATTAAAATTCCAATATAAATTATACAAGCCTAACTTTCGCAATATGACCTGTAAATCATGATGAATATATTAAGGGTGATACACAGCATTCATCCGATTAGACGCTTTCACAAACAACATACCATCGATATATTTCTTTCTGAATTCTGTTTACAGGAATAAACTATTAGCGGTAAATCACGTGGCAACATTCCAGTGTCAAGTCATTATAATTGCAGCCATAACTCGCAGGGTGATTAATTAAAAACACATTTTTTAATGAGAAAAATAAATTTGCATTAGGTTACTTATCTTTGAGCCTAAGGTCATCCCTCATATATTAAATATGAATACAAAATTATTGTGCACATATGGTGGTTAAAAACCGAATATTAGAGATCCTGTGGGCAGCTGGTGGCTTGTGTAATTGTAAGTGGAATATTATCATGGATTTCCAATTATGTAAGCATTATTTATTATTTCGGTTGTTAGCTTTTTATTCTTATCACTTACCAAATCAAACTAAAGTAAAAATAAAATGTAAAGATTTCATTATTTTAAAAAACGAATAATTGTGAATTTTAATATGGAATGGTGTATGATTAATAAAGGTCTAAGCAATGTAGGTACATTAAGGAGTAAAGCAGGTAATTGTTTAAAAAGTCAATAGAACCGATATAGGTGTATTGTGCGTGTTTCTTTAATAGAAATGGGTAACGTTTGTGTGAAAATGTTCTTGTAAAGACAAAAATACATGATATGCTACATCCTTATATGACATGTATATCATGTATTTATATATATATACTGTAACCAATACTGCAACAGACAGCAATGCAGGTAAGTTTAAATCAACTATTATTTACGATGATTATGTATGATTTTCAAGGTTTACTATATTTCAATGATCATTCCCTTTCTGATGGGGGGCCTTATATAATTCTCTAGGCATTTTATTCACATGCTTAGTCTCAGTGTTATGAAGATATCATGTCTGAATCCAAATCAATTCTTAATCTCATCAGCAGAAAAGAAGATAAGGACATCGTTCAGTGTTCTTGTATTCTAGCATATATAGTAATATAAATAGTAATGTTGAAAATAAAAACAAAAAATACTGAAAGTATGCATAATATAGCTTAATCCGTAGCTTAATTAAATTAACTGTTAATATCCTGGTGTGCCGCTACTGGTATAAAAACATAATCACATATTGTTGTTTTCAGTTAGATGAGTACATTACAAAACCATCAGTAATTAAATAAGAAAAAGTTCATAATAAAACTGTACATACAAAGCTAAATGTATCTGACTTGCTGCCATAAAATATGAAACACTACTGCTATGTATTTTCAATATTGTGTCTTGGAAAAAAAACAAGTTATATATTGTATTAGATTTAACACAATTAGTGTGTTGTATTGTGTCATATACAATACAATCACTGTATACACTGGTGGTCTTCAAAATGTATTTTCCCAGTTTGGACTTGGCCACAGCTGATTGTGATGCATCACACAAATGAAATTAATCAACTCAAAAAGTGCTGACGGGTGTTCTGACAGAGACGCACTCAAGTCTCTGTACAACATCATCGAAATTGCCTTTTGTACATTGTGAACAAAAACATTTACATATAATTATTGTTTGATATGAGGACAATTATTGTTTTTATTTCCCTTGAATACCTTAAGGCAAGTTGCTTTTTGTTGGTTAATTTGTTTTTCCCCATCTGTGGCATCTGACAGGAACCAATCAGAGTTGAGTTTCATCCTTGGCATCATGTCCACTTCCAGTATGATTTCCAACACTACTCTCTGCATCCTTTTCGACATAGGTCAACGGATCAGGTCTAATGAGATAGCTGGATTGAAAAGGTAAGCAATAATTTAAAGGGAAGCATAACTTCAGGTCCTACATCTCTGTTAAGGAACCATATATACAAAATCTGTAGTAATAGTAATAGTAATAATAGCCATTAATTGGCCAATCCTATACAAAGAGACATGATCCTACAAACCTCATAGTTTTATTGAATTATGCATGATTAAAACACAGGGGGAAAAGTACAAACATGAACAAAAAACATAAGATCCTTTGTACTGGGACAGGGTGAACACCCCTGGTATAGAATATGGCCTGGATCAAAACTTCAAAGCATGTGCTAATCATTAATTCAGAAATGCAGTTGCTGCCAAATTTGCATGAGGTAGAAGGGAGGAAACTCTGTCCAACGAGGTATCGGTATCAGAAAAGTAATTTGCAATTGTGTATAAAAACTGTAACTGGCATAGTCTAGTTCAATAATGTTTTCATTTTCAGAAGCAGTCATTTTACGGGGCAGTGTGGATCGATGTATAACGATATCCGGTGTTAAACTGCAACTCGAAAACAAAGATGTAATTAAAAATAGTGCATCCTTTTTCAGCAAGTGATGTAAAAGCCGGTTGTCGACTAAATCCATTCAACAAAACTATAATTTACATTTTCAGTTTAACAACATTATCCAGAGTTATTGTTTGATTTTTTTTTCTCAAATATTGCTGTAATGGAATCAGAGCAACATGCTGAAATTATGAAAGATACATTTGCATAGAATGCTGCAAGGACAACAGAATTTAAATATACACTCACCTAAAGGATTATTAGGAACACCATACTAATACTGTGTTTGACCCCCTTTCGCCTTCAGAACTGCCTTAATTCTACGTGGCATTGATTCAACAAGGTGCTGAAAGCATTCTTTAGAAATGTTGGCCCATATTGATAGGATAGCATCTTGCAGTTGATGGAGATTTGTGGGATGCACATCCAGGGCACGAAGCTCCCGTTCCACCACATCCCAAAGATGCTCTATTGGGTTGAGATCTGGTGACTGTGGGGGCCAGTTTAGTACAGTGAACTCATTGTCATGTTCAAGAAACCAATTTGAAATGATTCGACCTTTGTGACATGGTGCATTATCCTGCTGGAAGTAGCCATCAGAGGATGGGTACATGGTGGTCATAAAGGGATGGACATGGTCAGAAACAATGCTCAGGTAGGCCGTGGCATTTAAACGATGCCCAATTGGCACTAAGGGGCCTAAAGTGTGCCAAGAAAACATCCCCCAGACCATTACACCACCACCACCAGCCTGCACATGATGGATCCATGTTCTCATTCTGTTTACGCCAAATTCTGACTCTACCATCTGAATGTCTCAACAGAAATCGAGACTCATCAGACCAGGCAACATCTTTCCAGTCTTCAACTGTCCAATTTTGGTGAGCTTGTGCAAATTGTAGCCTCTTTCTCCTATTTGTAGTGGAGATGAGTGGTACCCGGTGGGGTCTTCTGCTGTTGTAGCCCATCCGCCTCAAGGTTGTACGTGTTGTGGCTTCACAAATGCTTTGCTGCATACCTCGGTTGTAACGAGTGGTTATTTCAGTCAAAGTTGCTCTTCTATCAGCTTGAATCAGTCGGCCCATTCTCCTCTGACCTCTAGCATCAACAAGGCATTTTCGCCCACAGGACTGCCGCATACTGGATGTTTTTCCCTTTTCACACCATTCTTTGTAAACCCTAGAAATGGTTGTGCGTGAAAATCCCAGAAACTGAGCAGATTGTGAAATACTCAGACCGGCCCGTCTGGCACCAACAACCATGCCACGCTCAAAATTGCTTAAATCACCTTTCTTTCCCATTCAGACATTCAGTTTGGAGTTCAGGAGATTGTCTTGACCAGGACCACACCCCTAAATGCATTGAAGCAACTGCCATGTGATTGGTTGGTTAGATAATTGCATTAATGAGAAATTGAACAGGTGTTCCTAATAATCCTTTAGGTGAGTGTACATCAACATTTTTAAATTTAATAAAACTGCAATAATTTTTCTAAACTCTAACGCTTCTCTGACGGGCCCTGGAGTATTTTGGTAAATATCACCCAGTATTGTTTAATTCAATATTTGCTTTACTTACATAATATCATTCAGCTCCAGCTTCGAGTCAGGAGATGGATTGATTAAAATGTATGAGAGCGTGCCCTGGTGATCATTCATTTCATCTAGATAAAAACATGGGCGATGTACATTTGTCAATTAAACATAAATTAATACATTTAGCATCAAGCGTGTTCCAGTGCTTATCATTGGTTAGTTAATCACACCATAGTACTGTCTACTAAAACTACAGATTCATAAATATTGACAAAATATCAGATTTTCAGACAATATGAATGAGACCAAAAGAAATATAAACCTTTCAAATCAGATTTTTGGGATGGAAACTCATCCATTAGCACAACTGTATATTCAAATTAGTATTCTGTCATATGGAAGCATATAGAGGACTTAATTCAAATGATAATGCAAAATGGAACATCATTATGCAATCCCACAATTGCATAATTATGTTCCATTTATGTACACATTATTTGGGACAATGAAAATGCAATAATCCCATTTGCATTTGCATTTTCATATACTTGTACGCACATTTGCTGACAATATTAAAATAATAATGCAAAAGCCAATGGCAATTGAATTACAAAGACTTCCCCACTTTATGGTGGACTTCATTCAAATGAAAATGCATTTGTGAAATGAGAGAAACGGCACCCATCTTTGCAAATACATGTCCTAGTTCTTACAATGTTTTTTGGACAAAATGAAAATGCAAATGTCAAACACTAAAAGTTTGAACATAATTATGCAAGTGTTTTTCAGTTGACCCACAATATTAGTGTTTTCTCCTCACCGTAGCCAGCCGTTGAGAGACCCAGACTCTTCATCCTGTTTTTCACCAGTTCAGCCAGTTCTTGTCTCTCGGATCTCCTGCAGAGACTGATTCTTTGCTGGCCAATCTTCTCGGCCGTCTTGTTGACGTGTCTTGGCACTTTCCGGCTCAGCCGCCTTGCCCACTGCAGGCTTTTCTTCCGAAGCAGTGGCCGGTCGGACTGGTCGCTGGAGGTGGAGTTGCGGTGGTTGGTTCGATATGTGAATTGTTTTTTGGACTCTTTCGTGTCTTCACAGTCATCGGCATTAACTGAACTTTCGGACTGTGTTGAAAATAGTTTAAAAAAGTGTAAATGCATATGAATTCTACTTTCCTGTTGCACGATCACGCAAATGAATTAGATGTCACTTTTATTTTATTTATCACCCACATGGCTATCACCAAAGTTTACTTTTACTTTACAGCATAATCCAACACATGACAAGGTTGGCTTTTTCAGGAATAAGTGAGCGTTATAATCAACAAACATGCGAGGGACAATAACATATTAGTCATATCTGAAAGACCAAGGACAGAGAGAGATTTATGTGCTATTGTGTGATTTTCCATCTGATTCAGTTGAAAACAAACACCATACATATTTAACTATGATGGGGTTAACATGGTTGTTTTCTTGACTATTTTAATGCCTGTTACACACTTACTATAGGGAATACATTATAGTGGCCCTCCTTTTAAAGTACATCCATCCATTTTAAACATGCGAAGCTCTGAATTAATAAAATGTTATAAAGTATTTGAGATTATGCTTATCAAGAGTATTGATAGTGGCAGTCTTTAGTACAGTCTGTCAATCTTTGAAACTCTATGTCAAGGAATGAATTTACTTGAATTGCTGAAATAACATTGCAAAAGATTAGTAAGAAAATGCATTTGTTTTTTTTTAATTAACACAAAACGCATTAGCAGATACAATCGATAATGAGATATGTTGTCCACTCCCTCGCCGAATCATCTAACAAGAAAACACAATATCCAAATATCGTTCAATGTGAGTCACTCTTTGATCGATTGTGTTTAACTGGAAATTAAATCGGAGCCATTAAAAGAAACCTCAAATGTGCTTCTCTCGACGAAATGCAATTTCCACCCGTTACATTTCTGTATATGTGGATATAATTATACAATGCATGCAGCCTAATGGGATAATGAAAATGTTCAAAAAAGTGTGAATTGATTGCTCAATATTAAAACTGCAGGGGAAAAAAGAAATGTAAAAGTGAATATTTAACACCTAGCCAAGCACACACATCAAAATGCAGTTCTCACCATTCTCATTATACTAAATAAGATGTAAACGTGTGTACTAATAAGCACAAGAAAACAACCACAGTAAAACATCTGTTTATAGAAAAACTGCTTTATCTATCATGCAATATCATGCTGAAATTGTGAATAATAAATAATGCAAATCCTAATAGTGTACAATTTGCTACTTCTCAGGCAAAGAAATAAAATAACAGTGCTAGCATACCTAAAAAGTAAGGTATCATTACCCTTTTTATATCTATCAGACACTTGTGATTTGGAAAGCTGATGGTTTCTTTTTTGCTTTCTTTTTCCCATTTTAGACCCTTATTAATCTATTTCATCATAGAACTCTATAGTTCATCAAAACCCAGCCTTGGCTTTAAAAAGTGAATTGGTGAAAACAAAATGGTTTAATACTTATTGTGAGGTCATTTTATGGGACTTACATTGAGGAACAGAATAGAGAAAACAAACAAACAAAAAATAGACACTTGTGATATGAATATTAGATCCATGCAAATGCAGCAAATAAAATGACAGTGATCTGTAATAGCAGGATGAGAAAATAGAAATTTTTGAACATGGAACACTTTTATGGAACAGGCTGAGCAATACAAGTGGATAATACAGTAAATATGATGGGGGTTATCAATGAGTAACAATAAAATGTAATGGACTGTGTGATTGAAAACAAAGCATAGCTGATTGTTTGCAACTAAATCAATGACATGGATCTGTACTTTGGGCACAAGAGGTGGTCCAAGAGGTTTGTAATTGAAGTGTAGCTCATTAATGGTTTTCATTATACACTAACAAACCGCAATAAAGAGTCGTGTGCATTTTTATCAGAATATTTTTGTGTGCTTGTTTTCCAAAAACACTTTTCTCTTTCTCTAGAGTAAAAAGACCGCGTCTTTTGATCAAATGTTTTCTTTTATAATAAAGAAATACATACATACATGCATAAAAGGTTTGTCAGGGCTACAGCCCAGCACTCTACACCAGTCTAGCACTTCCACTTTCCCCCACTAGATGTCGCCATCGCCCTTCCTTACCAGTCACTTCTCCCAGCTCCCTTCATTCAATCAATCAATCAATCAACATTCCTGAACAACATGTGCTCTTGTTCAGTCACCCTCTGCTCCCATTCGCTCTGCACCTCCCCTCAGTGTCTCTCACACTTTGCAAAGTTTTGTCAGTTTCATCACTACATGTCCAAGCATTTCTTGTTGTTGCCGAGTTCTCCGGATCTCTTGCCTGACCTCCCGTTGCTCTATTTGCCTGATCGCCTGACCCTTGCCTGAGACCACGACCACGTCATTGCATTGCCTTGATTGCCCTGTCCTGCTGGTACCTGACTGTCCCTCCCAGCACTGCAACTGGGTCCACCTGTTCCTGTGCCCCACGGTACGTTACAATATTAGGATGCATCTTAGATAACCCAACTGAGATACAACATAACACATCACAGTACAACCACTGTGTACGATGTGATCTGAGGCTGAGAGACAAGTCTGTTGAGCAGCACTTCAGCAGAGTAGAGAGAGTGAGGATTAATTTAATAATGAATCCTTACAATTAGCGCTTCACAATGTGATACAATGCCACATTACCTCAATACCGGCATGGAAATAGAATTATTCTTGTTGATAATTATGTTTTCATGAAACCTTGTTCAACTGAGCTATAATTAAAGGTTCATTAATACGTAGGTAATTGATATAATCTATATATGATGATTATATACACCAAATGAGGATTGATCTCAGAGTCTGTTAATGTAGACTTCAGTGTTAAACATTTGTAAGCCTACAAACTAACTATGTTATCTACATTTCCATTTTGCACTTTTGTTTCCTTTAAAAACTCTCCTAAAACAACAGCATTCTTAAAAAAAAATGATACATTGCAGTACCTCTGAAGCTGGTAAACTCTGGGATTCTGTTCTATAGACCCCAATGGGAATATCTCCTGTAGAGGAACAGAGCTTTTGATACAGTCTTCCATAAGTCCTGATCCATAAATCATCTTCTGTAATTTTCATCTGAAAGAATACGTAATATCTTATTTTAAAATGATAATATATGTGGATTATATTATTAAGTGTCTACAACTATTTATTGAGAGATGGAACAACACAATCAGGGCTGCTGTCATACTAGTTCAAGGTGATATGCAAGAAATTAAAAAATGACTGGCCCTGATGCTCTGCGATAAACTATGAATATCCTTTTTGAGATATGCAGATTTTACAGCCTTCAAAACAATATTTTAAAATTGCAGCTGTCTGTGTGATGTTATGTTTCTATTTGAAGTACAAGTATAGCATTAGATGGTGTACAGCACAAGTATATCACTTTTAGTGCCTGTTTACCAAGGTCTCATCGGTTTCTGCTTTTAATTGTGAGTAAAGAAGGCATTATGGAGTTAATTCATAACTGTAAGAAAACACTCAAAAAAGAAGAAAAACAATACTTAACAGCACAAAGAAATCCAGATCCTGGCGTTGTATCCAAACCTAGAAGAAGTCTTGTTATGGAAATCATGTAGTCCTTCACAAATGACTAAAATAAACATAAAATCAAGCAAAAGAGAGGATAACAGCTAAGGTGTTGGAAGTTGATAAAATATAACACAGTGCGATCTCTACTTTTAAATCAACACCTTGTGCTAAAAAGGGATGGGTATGAGAAGATGACACTTTGGTGACATGACTCCTTCTCAAAGATCTGTGGCACACGAGCTCAATCACCACAACTTAGATTTCAGAACAGGCTCTGTAGGTATTGAGGGGCATCCATGGATGACGGCAGGACCAGATGCTGGACATGTGGTCGTTTAGGAAAGGAAATCTGTTGAGCAGTTGCTGCACTGGGGACTCCACACCAGACACCTGGCTGTTTGGATCCTTTACATGCAGTGCATCCTGGGATATAGTGACTGAGTGCATACCACAGATTAAAAATGTACATCACCTAATGTGTACTACACCTGCAAGAGGCTAATTAAGCAGAAGTCTGCACAAGTATTACAGTGATTGGGAGGACGTTTTAGACTGTAGCAAGATTATGTGCAGGCAAAAGCAAGCATTTACATGTTACATTAGTGTAAATCGGGTGCTAATAGACTGCTGATGAAATATGTTTTGAATAACAGCATACATTACCTGGTACAGCAGTGTGTCCAGCATGCTAATACTGAACACTCTCCCAGCAGCAAAAGGTAAACGAAACATGAAGGCTAAATTGGAGCCTCTCTCGCGTTCTTTCTGCCAGGAAGAAAAAGGAAGGAGTTACACAACAAAGTGGGACAATACAGCCCCCTGCTGTTGAGTATGACCAAACATTAAACAAAAAAAGCAGGTTGATAACAATCACACCTATTAAAGTAACATGATATGTTGTATGCTGTCAAACATACAATATGCTTTCAAACTTGTATAGTGATGTAATTAATTACTTAGAGAATTAATTTGGTCTGTATTCGTTTGTGCAAGTGACTCACTCCTGATCCTGGCATCATTGTTTCCATTTTACCTGAGCTCTTCACACATAAGTTGTGATAATTACTGATTTAAAAACCTGTAGGGACCTGCACAGAGTATCACACAGCAAGCCACATGATACTCTTCAGAAGCGGGCTAAATTAATTTCCCCTTACTAGTGTTTGTATTTCAATATTTATGAAAGAAAAGCACTAAGATCCTAAATAATGAACACCATTATCAGATGTTTCACAGCAAACTACTTGTCTGCTTTTTAATATGATAGACTGACAGTGCAATTCTTCCAGAAACAGAACAGTTGACGCAAAGCCCCCACAGTCTATAAACCATCTTCTATTTGAGGTTTTCCAGCCACTGTTGCGTTCATTTTGCACTGTGCCGAATTAAAGATAGCAACACTTGTGCTACACCTGCATATAGCTTTGTTGAGATCAAGGCCTACAGTGATTCGTTTGAAAATCTAAATTTGGCAGTTGAGTTGATCTCACTCATCCAAGGAAGTCACACGCACTGTTTCCTTATGGATTACAATGGGCTACACTGCATGGGACAAACACAGTCAGTGCGTGACGGCATATGTTACATGTGTGACTCGATCCCCTACCTTTTCGAGTTTAGAGAGGGACAGGGAGTAGCAGTCCTTGGCCCGAAACTGCATGAATCTCATGTTGGCAGGATGGGTCAATTCAGTGATAATGCTTAGACTTGAAAACAACCTAAATAAAACCAAAAATGACAACAGGCATAAAGAATTTGAAGCATTGTAATCTCTTGTCATTACCATTTGATCCAATGAAATGATTAATTACTCTATATGTTTAGGATATATTTGTGCATCAATTATTAATGAATAAGCAATGTTTAGCACACCATTAAATATACAAGATATTACAAAATATTAAGATAAAAAACAGTGTGCAAGTCCTTTACGGAGAGTTTGAAAATTATGTTTTTAACACCACTGTGTATGTTTTTATTAAAAGGATGCAACACGCACATCATTTGACACTATTTTGTCCAGTAAACAACCATGAGAAATCATTGAAATTACCAGTGTCAGATACTCCTTCATCTTCTACTCTAAAACTATCTACTACTACTGATTATAATAATGATCATAATGATCAATAATAATACACATTATATGAATGAACTCTAATGTACCACAATTTCAAAATGTATTGTTATAGTTAGATATTACATTATCCAAAATAAATTCAAGTATTTCACTGTCAGTAAATTCTTTTAAAATGGATGCATGATTAAAGTTAGTAGTTTTAGTTTCATGTATTTATTTATCTTCACTTATATATGTGTCTGTGTTTGTGTGCGCTGTTGTGGAAATGCCACAGTAGTTTGTGAATCATGTCTTTGTCCGGGAATATAATCATGTAAAATCCTTGTATCTTAAAATAAAAGCACATTCACAAAGTGACCTTTTCCTTCAAAGCGCATTGCGAGAGATGTCTAAAGAAACATTTTTATAAATAAGAATGTGATTCCTCAGGCGTGTGGAAACTGTATGAGCAAGGAATTCTGATGCCCTTTAAGATAAAGCCGAAAAATATAAATAGCTCAAACATGTGAGATGGGATCAGTCTTGTCTTTCCAGCACATCTTTCGGAGGCTTTAGATGGTTGCATAAATGCTTTTTGTCTAAGCAGCTAATCTTGATTATTTATGGCTTTCCAAGTGAATGCTCTTATTGGCTGTCAAACCCGCACTGCCATCTGCCGTCCGGAATACATATTACACCAACAATTTAATTACACACCACATCTGCATCAGTGTTGCGTTCCTGATTACATCGTCTTGCTGCTCGGGCAGTGGCATTGCTTACAATAACATATCAGACCGATACAGGACAGCGAGGACTGAACACACTCTTATGAAAATGTGTTTTGATGTGCTGAGATCTGTACCCATTTTGAACTCAGCCTGTCTCCTGAGTGATTAATTCAGCCATCAACCCGTCCACGGGTCTCCCGATTTGTCAGATTCAGTGTCGATCTGGTTGCACGTTACCATAGGAACTGCAGCTCTGTGATGGCGAGTTTGATTCATGCTCTCCTTCAAGTGTAATTATAGCCTCAGCAGCTTCCTTTACTCCGCTGTACAAATGACACGCACTGTAATGCTGACTCTGGGTGACAATAGATATGCATGCTTCCTTTTCATTTAGACACTTCCTACCATCTGTGTCTCTCCCGCAATGTCCGCACTGCAGCCTCTCACCTGAAGAGCGTCTGGACGTTCACAATGGTTTTGGCATCGGCCATGTAGTCCTCCTCGGCACTCATGGTGCTCTCCTTGTCCACCACTACCATGTTGGCAGCAAAGGAGACCCCACAGTGCAGAAGATCATCTAAGCTTTGATAAAATATGAAACACACGCATGACCTCAACATAGCACAGAAGAACAAAGGAAAACTTCTGAACTTCTGCTTACATGGAAACCGGCCAAGAAGAAAGTCAGATATTGTATTGTAGACGTAAAATATTCTGGAAAGGAAGCTAACAACATGTAAAGAATGGATTAAAACCGTACATATATATAGAAATATGTTTTATTTATAATTAGGCGGAAATATCTCTAAAGCACACTGAGGTATTATACGATACAGACATATTGTGTCAGAATAACACACTTTTAATCTTCCTGTCTGTGTGTGTGTGTGCATTGGCTTCAAGGTTTTTGATTCAGTCCAGGCCTTATTGTAAAATGTTTTAGTTTTTTTTATGTTGCAAATTAAACTGGAAGGCTATTTTCTTAAACGATTTAACTGTGCAATAATAAAGGCCTGATTCAATTTCATACTGATAATTCAATATCCTGACTGCCGTAATTTCTCTTTTCCCCAGGAAGTGTAATTAAGACACGATATATAAATACACAGACAGCACACTCATATTTTACATCCTCATTAAACGTCATGCTAAAAATAAAACAAGACAAGGTTCGGAGATGCAGCACACAACATGCAGTATATACATAACATGGAGTATGACAACAATCAGTTGAACAATACAAACTGAAGCATGTGAATATGCACAGTTTTAAATATGATTCATGCAAATGCAAAATCACTACAACAAGAATTGTAACATACTTGTCAATTGAGCCAACCATGTAGTAAACCATTGGAAACCAACAGATTGCTTCCAGAAAATGTGTATCTGGCCTAGAAAATGGGTATTTGAAAATATAATGACACTTTATTGCTCCTAATTAATGATGTGTTCAATTAAAGTAAAATAATGAAAAAATCAAATATGATAAGGCAACTGTCCTTATTACAAGGATTACATAAAATCAATTATGAAGTATTGTTGTCATAACTTTAAAAGAATGTGAGTTTTCCTGGACATAACTTTATACCTGAATCCAAAATCATTTTGTTTATGCAAGAAAAACTTTACAATCTTGCAATATTTGGTGAAAATGTACTTTTCTAAAAGCAGGAACATTTTGGCGTCTGTGGAATTATTCTGTTCAAGATGTCATTAATTAAAACCATCTTTTAGAACTTTAAATACTTACACTTGAATAGAAATACAACCACAGTAGGTTCCTTGGCTTATCTCTCTTTTACAGACTTCTCATTCACCTTTTCATACTTTCAGTTTTTGTTCACGTTAATTTCCATTTTCATGCTTAGTAACAAAAGCCCAATTAATTATGTATTTCATCGGGTTAGTGTTAGTTAAGGCCTTTCACAGTCTCAATTGTCTCATAGGGTTGAATCATAGTCATTAGGAGACGTGAGAATTAAGAGACTCCACTTTCGTCTAATTATTAGAAAAAGGTCACTTATATATACTTACGGGTTATCCAAGAGCACAACTATGGGGCTGAGCTCTTTCTTTGGTCTGTAGTATGCCCTTAGAGGAACGATGAAGTTGTATAGTCCATTGCCGGCTGTCTCTGCAGAAACTATAATCAACTTGTTTTTAAAGCTGTGTGCTTTGGCGTCTTCATAACAGTTATGTGGCCAACCCTGAAAATACAAAATAGGATGAATGTGCCAACTACCTTTTTCTTCACAACATCACATTGTTTTGTTTGATCTGTGAGCAGTTTAAGTAAAGAGTACATTTGTCCATTTTAATTTAATACCACTAAGTTATTTTCTTTAAAATCTTTCCTGTGTCGGTGGTAGTGATGGAGATTGGAACGATGGTCTGGCAAGTTACCTTATCAAGCCTGAGGCAATGGAATGGCACTTTTTCTCGAAGAAGGTGACAAAACGTTGGAGAGCTTCCGATATAAGGTGAATTTGGAGGATAGCCTTTGATATACCTTGGAATAAGCGGGATCAAAACAGAGCGGTTATGAAAACGTGTTTTGTTCACAACTGCGATGCATGAAAACATTAAGTTCATCTAACCTTAACAGTGTTGGCAGGACGAATAATCAACAATAATGCAAGATGCTGTAGTCACAACAATCACAACCCATCACAAACTCACTCCTCTGTTGACAATTCATCGTCGTTAGGTATTGCTTCATCCTCTGACTGGTCACCGAGTAAGTCGCACGTCTGAATGCACGAGGTGTCTGCTACTTCTAACACGGGCGCAATACTGGGTCTCCTGCCCTCTGCGGGAGCCCCGGGAGGAAGCGCCAGGTTTGGGCCACTGGAGGACCTACACCCTGTATCTTGTAGGTCTATTGCAACGGTGCCTTCAAAATAAGCATTCCAATACATATATAAACAAATACTGAATGACATTTAATATAATTATAATGCCAGCTATTGCAATAAAGCAGGCGCAGTATGATTCATGAAATGTAATAACATTGCTTATAACAGCTTATAACCTTGTAGTTATACTGTGCTGTAGCTTCAGTGAGTTTGCCTAGACTAGGAAAAGCAATAGCTAACCTTTTTCTTTCAATTTCCTCATCATGAACTGAAAACCACAACTGGTCTGGTCTTCAAAAGCAACGACGAACCTATTTTACTTACCCATACTAGCAATAACGCTGTGAACAGGAAGTCGAGACGGTCCGTGGTAACCTGCATTCAAAGACTTGCTCTTTGTTTGCTCACACTGGTTTTTAAACGTCGAGTTCTCCTCCTTGGTGATGTTGGTGTAAAAGCACGTGTCACTGGAGCTCATGGTGATGCGAGGCCCTGGATTGAGCCAGATGTTTTTATTGTCTTTTTTACGCACACCGATTAGACAGACGCCATACCTGAATCAGAAATGTGTGTCAATTAAAATCCAGAAGTAATCAAACATGTTTTACAGTTTCTCGTTGGCTTCCAGTACAGCATTACAGCGTCACAAGCAGGATCAGCTGTATAATGTTGTAAGTTCTTTCAGAGATGTGGCCTTCTCAAAATAAAATCCACCCGGAAGCCATATTCATTAAGCAGTTGCGGCATTAAATTCATAATGCCATCACATGACAGGGAGCAGATGGCATGGTCTGCAGGGATTCTTAAAATTAACATCCTGGAAGATGTATGTGAGAGTTTACCACTTAGTTGTTTTCTCATTAGAGGAAAGAAAAGAAAAAGTGTAGGTTAAGTGTGGTGGGAAATGATTTATGTATATTGATTTATGTAAATTTTCTAAATGATCTGGAATGTCTTGTTTTATTATACCTAGGCCTATAACATCCTGCTTTTTATAATGCTATTTCATAACTATATAAACAAATTCCAACAAACTTGTGCTCGTTTATTTTAGAGTGCGAAGTTTCAGACGCAATGTATTCAAATCATTTTCCCAAGTTGGTTTGTGCTTTGTGTTTCCAACGCTTCGGAAAAACTCACTTCTTATGTGCATGAAAAGAGGCGTATGTGAAACTCTTCCCCTCGTATTCGGCAAAAAACACACTGTGCTCTAAAACGATGTGGTAGATTTCATTCCCCGAACATCTGCCGTACATCTTCTGCCACTGCTCCTGAGACTGTTGTCCTTCCCTGCAGAACAAGTTCATCATATAATAAGGGTTGCGAGGGAGAACATAACATTCTTTTCTTGTAAATGCATCGTTATACAGCTAAGCGACGTAAACACAATAACTAAGCAACCACGATTTTACTCCTACAGTTTACCGAGAGAATGAAAGCACTGCGGTTTAATCTGTAACAGCTGAGACTTACTGTCCTCTGGACGTGTGAACCAGCAGGGTAATCAGGGTAGATGTTGCTGGACAAATACAGTTTAGTGCCAGCATGGCATACTTAAACTCCTCTTCACAGACAACGTGATCTATATCAAACAAAAAATAAAGGCTTATGTCATGCTATCCGTTTCAGACCATGACACACTCAGCTCTTCAGAAACTGACTAATAATATTGACTGTGACGCAAAATTACTGGTTTTCTACATGCAGCACTGTTAAATGACTTAAAAGACGATATATTCAGCAGAAGCGTCATCATACAGGCAGGAAATCCCAGTGCTTTCTGTTACCTGCAAATTTGACGTGAAACTTATTCTCGGGCTTGAGAATCTGGACGTAAAGTGGACAATTTGGCGCAAAGTCCTTGACAGCCCAAGCTCTTAAAATGGTTTGGTGATCCTGCGACATAAAGGAAAGAAAGAAAAACAATAACAATAATAAGCTTTTTCAAGTTTTTTGCATCTATATTTCCAGTAATTGAGAGAATTGGTAAATGAATAAGTCTTATCTTTTGCAGCACATTGTTCTGGTTTCTGGTCTCTATTTAGCTCTTGCAGTTATACTTATTCACCCACTAGAGGGAAGCACTATCCCCTGTATGCTGGAATTATTTCAATATTTAGAAAGAGAAAGATATTTAGATCGATCAATAGGTAAAACCATGTTTATGTGTATGCATTTACCCCTAATGATTCAAAGAGTATAGCACATGAGTTAAAAGTTGATCCATTTAACTCAATGACCTTTACTCTGTCTTTGTAACACTACTTTGATATAACACGGCTGCTGGAATTCATATCCTGCAATTAATATTAATGGGGAAATCATTTCTGGAACCGTCTCAAATGAATGTCAGTTCTGCTGGGTGAAATTAAGATGGCTTGGCTTGACATTCAAAGCAGTCAATGCATCGTGTTGTATCTACTGGGAAATGCAAAATCTATTATAATTATACGGCGTTTGTTTAGTATTTAAATACAGTAGGGGCTAGTGTAGTGTTAAAAATAACACCCCTTTAACAGAACTGTAACCCATCCCAGTTGATTGAGTTAAAAATGGGCTGTGCAAATTTTGGTGGCTGCTGACAAAGTTTACAAACCCCTTGTTTCAACCTGGGTCAGTCAACACTTGCTCACTTTCTCATTTATCAGTTCTCTTTGCATTTCATCCCTGAATAAACGTATTTTGGGTTATAGTCTACTTACAGCAGCCGTCCGATCAACTTCACATCGACTGCTTAACACAAAACAAGCCTCCGCGTTGTCCATTCTGGGGAGAGAAAATTAAAATGTGTGCAACAAAAAATATATAAAATCCTTTGCAATGCCCCAAGAGGAAAATACATCATACAGCATATTACACACATTAATACACATGCACGGAATATATTTGTGAGAAAATAATACTATTTATTCTTTCCAGTAAGGATATTTCAAGATATACAAAGAGGTGTGTGTGTTAAATGCTAATACTCAGTTTCAGGAGTTTACTTCTTTATCGGAATTACAAAATTTTGCGGTGACATTAAAATTCTTGCAACACTTCCTGAAGATATGTTATTATGAATCACCTGCTTCTAGCCTGCAGGGGGCATTAAATCACAACTTTTGTTGCAGCTGTGTACATAAATACAGCTGCATTTAAAACATATAATTCAGACCCAAGTATACTAATGGTAAATAGTTTTTTTTTTTGCTTTCTATATCTACTGAGTCTTCATATTCATTTCCCAGCTCTGCTCCATTGTGCTAATGGTAATTGGTGCATCACATTTTGTTATTCCCCCACCACATACCTATTAAATCAGAATCAATTAACACTGAATCATTTTCTGGAGCCGTGTGGGAGTAATGATTGAAATTAAAAAAGGAGAAATTGCAATTTCCTTTTCCAGTTCGAGCCACTTATGATCGCAGCGTAATGCATTCACTCAGAACAATCACTCACTTCGCCCTTAGTAAGTCTTGGTCTTTCAGTGCGGATCCTTGGAGGTATATAACTCTCTGGGACCACATGGGAATCTGCAAAACTCTCCGTACTTGCACATCCATTTCGGTCGGACAGAGTATTACAACATAATAATCCTGCAAGTCAATGGCACAAATCAGCAGCGCGGTGGTAAAATCTTTTGGAAATGTCCCAACACTGAAAATCATTGTAGGATTGCTGTACTGGTAACATAGCATTAGTAGTCAATGTCATAAAATATATGCCTTTAATTATCTCTGCAAGCAAATTGCTCTATTAGATCATAACACTTTTTTCAACACCCCTCGAAGAATACTACTCTACATGAAAAGGGTTTTTTGTTGATGTTTGTCCACTGTATTTCTTTACACTTCCAAAACAATACACCGGCATTATGCTTCGATTAAAGAACATTGAATGTTCCGGATAACATGAGGTGTACAGGAACCAGGTGGTGCATTGCTGATGAATATTTAGTAAAAGGGCACACGAAGGATGCACCTGTAGCCGGGGATGTGCGTAGAATTCATTGAGGAAGTCCATGAGCAGGTCGATCTTCAGAGAGCTGACGCACAGAACCACGTGTTTCTCAGTCTGCGCTCGATGGCGGCTATAGTTCCCGCCAGACTTTTGCCTCTCCATCCACAAATAAGCAAGTTGTTCAAACTGTTGCAAACCAACAAAAATACAAAACAGGTTATGGTGTTACTCATATTTCGCCCTTTTTTTTGTGACTTAATGGTTTAAAAACAGCAGTTTACCGTTTCCGTATGTAGCTACTCTCATTGCTACATCTATAAACCTGAAACACACTTTTGTATAATGTGAGCTTAGACAGTCTCTCTCCCTTTGAAAGCAGACATACTTTCTGTCATGGTTTCTATCTAATGAGAAGCGAATGTGGGCTAATCTGTCACCGTCTTCAAGTGAGATCCTCAAATGAATATTAATAGTGTGGTGTAGGAGTCTTAAAATGACTGCAAGCTAATTAATTTCAGCCTACAATAACGGATTTTTCTCGACCATTTTACATTTCCATATAGGTTTTTAAAATATTCATCGACGCTAACCCGTCTTACCTGAATTGGCAACACGACCAGGGCCACAGCGATCATGATCACAACCAGCAGCTTCGAAGGCCAGATATGAGGTGTGACATCGCCGAACCCCACCGTGGAGAAGGTCACGATGCAGAAGTAAAAAGAGTCGAATACGGTCAGCTTGTTTCCTGCCCGCTCTAAATGCTGAATCCCACATATGCTGAAAGTAAAAACAAATATATAACATATGGATACAAACAGACACACAGTCACATACGAATACAAGGGAGAAATAACTAGTATACTCCTGCAACCACCAAATAATTCCAAGACCTAAATCTGCTCTGATATTTCTGAAATCTATTTTACAAAAATAAAGAGATGTTATTTTAAATACAAAGAAAATGCACTAATACATTACATTTCACAACATTGTAAAATATTTTTTAAGCATATTTTCAATGCATTCTGCAGCAGGGGTCAGAGTTCAGTGCCCTGTCAGTAAGACTTGTATCAATATTGGTCCCCTATGTTCCAATCATTTCAAAAATGTAGAAATCTTGCTGGTAAACTGATGTTTGAGTTGATTTTGCTCAATGATTAACAAAGACAGACTTGTCTTCCCGTGCCAGTGCAAAGAGAACTCATGCAGTTTACAGGAAAGCTGTATTTGTTCAGCACGGAGGTTATCTGGCACAATTCAAAAAGAGTATTGTTTTCTTTCTAAATAAAATTATGCAAACGGACACAAGAGCAGGAACAAAGAACACTTTCTGCTGTTTGCATTTGCAGTCTTAAAGTGAAGAAGAAAAACTATTATTAAAGCTAGAAAAGAAGGTAAGGGGGCGGTGGACAACATGCACGACCCAGACGCTTCAATTGTTCTACTCCTAATGATGACTCCTTACCGTCTAAAAGGAGTAATTATACAAAATTAAATGGAAACTGTTGTTTAACATCCAAAGAAAAACAAATCGAAAGAGCTGTCACCTTGTACCTTGGCTGATGCACTTTCACCTTAAGTGACATAAAATATTTAAAACAGGTATGGTCTACTAATTACGTAATATAAATATTGAATAAAAAACAAACCTGCCAAATAAATGAGTTTCCTTTTTACACATTGTTGGCATGATGTTACAAAACTTAGTCTATTTTCCTTCCCAATTCTAACAAGGATAAGCTGCCATGTTATGTCTTCTTAGATCTACTTCACAAAATTAAATTGTTTTATTAGTGAGTTCTGACTTGCACCACTTGGGAGTGCAATTGCTGCAACACTCATGTAGAAATATGATTTGAACCATGTTAAATATAACGTCTTGGATTCGTATTAACATCAACACCTTTCTTTTTGAGCGATACACACAATCACACACCTGCATAAGGTCATATCATATTCCTTTAATCACATACAGCCTCTAAAACACACAGGCCCCATATTGCTATGCACGGCAATCTCATTAATTGCATAATATCTATATAATGGTACATTAAAAACCTAATGGGAATCTAATTTGAGAGATAATAGTTTTTAAAAGATCTAATTGCTTAGTACCACTGAATAGAAAAGTTTAATTTCAAAGCTGTCACACCTTGTTTTGTCTAATCTAATTGTTCTAGCAATGTCTTTGCTCATGAAGCTCAAAGATAATCTGAAACATGATATGATTAATACAACTTTACTCTGTAACAATTTCACAATTCTGAAGCACACAAAGCATTCATTTCAAGGTTAATATAATATGGTCTCAGCAATATATATAAAAAACTGCCTCTTAGGTCTATTGTTATCTTATTTATTAGTGATTGGCAATCTTTGAAGAAGCTTTAACTTCTAAACACACTATGTTATTTTATACTTGGGGGGTTGTGTCTGTGAATCTTAGTTACCTCCTGGTGGGTAGTTATAATGTAATGTTATCAGTAAGGGTTTGTAATGAGTGTAATTTCTGCATGTATGAGCAATAAGCCACAAAATGGAAGTCACGTGTAATGATCACATTTCGCTGTGAAACAAATTACGTACATTAGTGGTAAATAAAGCAGAGTGGATCATATTAAGCAGAGGAAATGAAAGGCAATTAGTGGCAGTACTTTAACTATCGGCTCTTCTATGTACAGTGGGGGAAAAAAGTATTTGATCCCCTGCTGATTTTGTACGTTTGCCCACTGACAAAGAAATGATCAGTCTATAATTTTAATGGTAGGTTTATTTTAACAGTGAGAGACAGAATAACAACAAAAAAATCAAGAAAAACACATTTCAAAAAAGTTATGAATTGATTTGCATGTTAATGAGTGAAATAAGTATTTGACCCCTTCGACTTAGTACTTGGTGGCAAAACCCTTTTTGTAATCACAGAGGTCAGACGTTTCTTGTAATTGGCCACCAGGTTTGCACACATCTCAGGAGGGATTTTGTCCCACTCCTCTTTGCAGATCCTCTCCAAGTCATTAAGGTTTCGAGGCTGACGTTTGGCAACTCGAACCTTCAGCTCCCTCCACAGATTTTCTATGGGATTAAGGTCTGGAGACTGGCTAGGCCACTCCAGCACCTTAATGTGCTTCTTCTCGAGCCACTACTTTGTTGCCTTGGCTGTGTGTTTTGGGTCATTGTCATGCTGGAATGCCCATCCACGACCCGTTTTCAATGCCCTGGCTCAGGGAAGGAGGTTCTCACCCAAGATTTGAAGGTACATGGCCCCGTCCATTGTCCCTTTGATGCGGTGCAGTTGTCCTGTCCCCTTAGCAGAAAAACACCCCCAAAGCATAATGTTTCCACCTCCATGTTTGACGGTGGGGATGGTGTTCTTGGGGTCATTCCTCCTCCTCCAAACACGGCGAGTTGAGTTGATGCCAAAGAGCTCGATTTTGGTCTCATCTGACCACAACACTTTCACCCAGTTCTCCTCTGAATCATTCAGATGTTGGCAAACTTCAGACGGGCCTGTACATGTGCTTTCTTGAGCAGGGGGACCTGGCGGGTGCTGCAGGATTTCAGTCCTTCACGGCATAGTGTGTTACCAATTGTTTTCTTGGTGACTATGGTCCCAGCTGCCTTGAGATCATTAACAAGATCCTCCCGTGTAGTTCTGGGCTGATTCCTCACCGTTCTCATGATCATTGAAACTCCATGAGGTGAGATCTTGCATGGAGTCCCAGACCGAGGGAGACTGACAGTTATTTTGTGTTTCTTCCATTTGCGAATAATCGCACCAACTGTCGTCACCTTCTCACCAAGCTGCTTGGCGATGGTCTTGTAGCCCATTCCAGCCTTGTGTAGGTCTACAATCTTGTCCCTGACATCCTTGGACAGCTCTTTGGTCTTGGCCATGGTGGAGAGTTTGGAATCTGATTGATTGATTGCTTCTGTGGACAGGTGTCTTTTATACAGGTAACGAGCTGAGATTAGGAGCACTCCCTTGAAGAGAGTGCTCCTAATCTCAGCTCGTTACCTGTATAAAAGACACCTGGGAGCCAGAAATCTTGCTGATTGATAGGGGATCAAATACTTATTCCCTCATTAACATGCAAATCAATGTATAACTTTTTTGAAATGTGTTTTTCTGGACTTTGTTGTTGTTATTCTGTCTCTCACTGTTAAAATACACCTACCATTAAAATTATAGACTGATCATTTCTTTGTCAGTGAGCAAACGTACAAAATCAGCAGGGGATCAAATACGCTTTTCCCTCACTGTAGGTGTTGCAGCAAGGGTATAAAACAAGGTTGCCGCCCTCCTATCCATTGCATTAGTCTGAAAACATATGGCATACCGTTGTAATCTGCTTTTGTAGGAATTCAAATTCAGTTTGTTTTGATACTGGGGTTGTAACAAAAGTAGTCACAGTGTATAGGCATGGCATTTGTCTGAGATTGGATATGTGAGATTTTGACAACTTACCAGGTGAAGATCAAGCAGATCAGAGTAGATATCAGCATGAGGACCTGATTAAACATGGCAGATTGTGTGCGCTGGATGGCTCTGTGGAGATCATTCTGCATAGACAATAACATGTTAAAACTCAGCACATGACGACAATTGCTTTGGTCACACAGAAGCCATGTCTCGGCTATTATTGGTTAACCATTACTTTCAAATAAGATAGTGGCTCACGATAAAGCAATCTACAAGGTCTACACCATTTCCTTTATAAAGAGAAATCCATTAATCTATAAACCATTCCTTCAATCTTCCTCTCATTATAGTACTCCAGTTTCCGAAATATAATCCAATTAAATAATTAAATGGCAAATTAGTGTTAATGAGCATGTGCATCATTTTATTATTTAAAATGGAATCGTTATAACTCGGATCTTGGTGCTACACAGAGCGTTTTGTGAACTATCAAGTCAGTTTCTCTTCATGTTACACAATGCAGTAGCCACTGGTATTTTTCTGTATTCTGTACCCAGTGCTCCTGGCCTCAGGCTTGTATGCTGGCTTTTGTATTTGCCACTGAATACAACACAATAACAACCACCGAACATAGCAAGCAACACAAACCGAACATAACATATAAGATCCCCTCTGTAAAATCCACACTTAATGTACAGCTTCACGGCCCTCTGAGGGATATTAATTACAAAATAATAAGGCAAGTGCATTCAAGCTGTGACCTTGCTGTGCCAATTAATGAATTAAATAGCTCACTCTGTCTTGCAATGCGAATACTAGGTCTGCCCCAGACGGACGCCCATTGGGAGAAAGCACACAGAGTTCCCGCAGGTGTAACCTCTGGACAAAATGCATTAGTCCTACACTTACACCAGCTTCACCAGATAGTCATAAATGAGAGCTCATGTGACCGGTCTTTTGTATATAATTCCATTACAGCAATGGAGCTTGCAAAGGAATGGACTATTATAAAGCAAAGGCATTTTGTTTTCAGTTTTTCATTGTGTTTAAAGTGCACATAAAGTAACCACACACAATTGCTCCTGCCTAAGAATAATTCCACAGTGCTTCCCTCAGCGCAAACCAATGCATTGTTGACAATACCCTTCTGGCTGCAGCTGTCCACATGATCAGCCATTAGCATCTGAAAAACCTACACTCAAGAGGACGTACATGGACAGAGCACACAACAGAAAGCAGGTATCGGCATTGTGGTAGAAAATTTGCTCAAATCTTTGACCCTGATGAATAATGTAACACCAGCATAATTTCTCAGCAGTGCTACTGTTGTATTTCCTATAATCATAAAGCAAACAAACACACATAGTTTCCTTCCACAGCTAAAAACAACTGATGGAAAATGGACTGGAAACTATGGTCTTAAACCAGAGGTAAACCAAATTCTATACAATACACTGTAATAAGTATAGTAAAAACTGCAAAACAATCCATCTATGGTTCTTTTAAAAATAACCCTTGTGTTGTCTGTGGTGAAACACATGTGCATTAGACACAGCGGGAGAGCTGCAGCAAATTCGCTTTAATTGCCCCTAACCATGGGGATTACAGACAGATGTGGAAAACCCTCTGATGTCCTTATAGTTTCATGCATGTGGACTGGTGAATGCAATAAATATATCTATCAGCTCTAAATATCTGTCTAATGTAATATGTCCGATGTATGTTTCCCTAGATTTCCTATGCAGTATGAATGGCACATGTTTCTCCAAACACAGATCCTTGTGCATTTTCCTAAACAAATGGCAAATGCAAACATGCACAGGTAAGCAGCTAATACATATGTGTTGGTACATTTATGAAGGTGTAAAATATGTATTAGCATCCGGATCATACTCACAATAGTATTCTCTATGGCATGCTTGGCTAACCAGCAGTTAAGGAACACGGGAATAAACAGGTTTCTCAGAGGATACCAAAAGATCTGAAACAGATTAGTTTATCAGTACATGATACACTGACACACATCTATAGTATTATATAGGCTATTTAGTTTGTTCTAGTAACAAAGGGATCAATAATGTTTTATCAGACTACTCAATCAAACTTAAAATTAACGAGTAACCTAGTACAAGAGGTTACGTATTTCAACACTTTCTTGTTTGATCATCCAAGTTAAATATCAACATGTTTATTTTTCACATATTTGTTGCATCATATCAAGGTCTTGTACAGCACATGCAATAGATTTACCAAGACACATTCATTTCTGTTATTTTATATATTATTTTATATTTTAGTGTCTTGCACTTCATGTAGTCACTTTACTTAAAGCACACCTGTGATATCAAGTACAGATCGTTGTGAATATCCCTCAGTGGGAGAACCCTTACCGTGATAAAAAAAGGAACTGTGTTAATGATCTCCAGAAGAAAGGATATGCGTAGTATTTGATCCCAAAGGTTTCCCTAACAGACATTTTAAAAACAGTTGATGTAAGATATATAAGCATACGTTTATAAACATATACAGTTGTAGTGAAAGGAATTCAAACAGTTCATTAATCATTACTTGATGTTATTTGTTTTGAACCATGGATTTCAAATGAAAACTGGGCAAAAAGGACTTGTGTTTTAGTCTCTGTACATAAAATACTTCAGGGCAACGCAGAACAAAAGATTTGACCCAGATCTACAACATGATGTGATTGTAAAGCGAGTTCAAAAGCAATACCGTGACATAGGTAGATCTTTATGTAAGTGTAAGCTATCTTTTTGCTATCTTTCGATGGCTTAGAGTATATTCTGTCAAAATACTCTGTATAGTAAAGCTGTAAAACAAACATATTTTATCTACCCTGTTCAAACAGCAAAAATGACAATGGATCCACTAATCTAGAAGTAAACTCAGGTGCTGTAACAGGCTTGATTTATCTTGTGTGACATCGTGTGACGTTTAAGTTATGATCAATATTGAAAAGGAGTTAATCAAACCCTTGGATGCACAAAGGTCATGCAAGCATACCATTTCCAAGGGGACCTGTATGATGAGAATTACCTTGTAACTGAGGTAAGTCAGCAACATTGTTTCAAAGAAACTTATCGAGGCCACAGAAACCTAAAGTGAGCAAACAAGTCTCATGTAGATCAAAGCAATACTTCACTAACTATGGCAAAACAGACACTATATTTAAAGTATCAATTGTGCCACTTTTATAGGTATATGGTAGCAAAAGTGTATTTTATTTTATACTATAGTACCAAGTGTGTTTGGACAACAGAAAAAATACATAAGACAGTTACCTGGACATTATTTAATATAACTAATATATGTGAAAGTAAACAACTGTTTTACATTACTTTTAAACCAACATGTCAGAATGGTTACATACACTTTTACTATATTGTACCATTTTGTAGTTCTTGGTGGCTAATTAAGTCTGGTAAGTACCCTGTAGTAAAGCTACACATTTTGTGGAAAGAGCTCACTATATCTAAATAGTAAATTTGTAAGGTTGTAAGGTAAAGTGTACTATGATTCTTACTATTGACTAAATGTATTAGCATTTTACCACAGAACAATATAATGATAAATATAATGAGAGTTCTATTAATCGTCCATCTAATATCTGCGTACCTGTAACCCCCATATGGGAAGACTTCTGTTCACCCAGATGATAGGGGACCTGGGACACAAACACCCAATAATAAATACATTAAAATCCTAAAACAAAGGCACTTTATACAAAGTCTAATAATTATAAAATAAACTACAAATGCCTTGTTTTGTGTTGCCAAATGCCCAATTTTCACTCTTTTGATTTATTCCATCGTATTTTCATCAGTGCTTATTTGTTGTCCAATGTCCAATACCTTTTCAAGTAATCATTGATCTACTTCTTTTTCCTTAGATTTAATATTAAATTCTTTCTCTCTCTCTCTCTCTCTCAATACATATATATTACTATAGAGCTCAATCATATTACAATCACTGTTGCATAATCTGTATTTCAGGCTCTATACTAGGTATCATTATAAAAAATAACAAATATATATATATTCTCGAACCTTAAAGAAATTAATATTTTATTGTTATACTACTACTACTAAATAATAATAATAATATTAATAATAATAATAATAATAATAATAATAATAATAATGTTTCTACTTACCAGTCAATCCCAAATAACATGTAAGTCTGGTTGGAGCACCCCCAACTTGAAAACACATGGTTGAAAAAAGTCTTATTACTTCTGAAAAATTATTACTTTATTACCCTCCCAAGAAGTTATTACTATATCAATATCATTTCTTTCAGCACTGTCATACCTCAAGTGTCCCAATGCACAACACTGATCTAATATTCTTGATGTGCATCTTCTGAATCTTTCTCCAGCAACAGAAAATAAATCCATCAGCGAGCCAGAGCTAACTGCTAAAAATGACAGATTTTCTCCAAACCATTAACTTTAGTCTAAAAATCCAAAATAACCTTTTCTGTAATTACCTTTTGCCTGTCAATATTGCTGTACATTTTCAGATTCATGTAAAGGTTGTTTAGTTAAACAAGTGCTTCATTTGTATTTGCAAAGTCTAAAAGTGCAAACTCACATAAGTGGTTACACATAAATAGACAAGTGTAGTAACTGGAAAAGCTAAACAAATTTAAATTGTGCATAATGTTCCCTTAAATAATTCCGCCTCCACACAGATGTATCTTGCATCTGTGTACCATACATTTAGTTTTTTGCAGTATAATTTTTGTAGTTTTGATAAACACAAATTATACAAAATATTTTACATACTTAATATATTCTCATACTCCTAGTTTTAGCTTTATATATATATATATGCATTCAAACTCTAAGGGCCCCATACACTACACGAATCTGCCACTTCTGTTTTAATATTGTGATGTAATGTGATTGTTAATTTACAACATACAAATGAATTGATTTACCATCCGATTCCTTTCGTAGGGTCGTCCATCAAGACACGACATATGTATAAAACACAGCTGAGCACCTTGAGAAAAAAGTGAAACAAGCGTATTCTGAGGCCTACAAAAAAGTAAAAAAGCAGAATGTTAAAGACACACAATTGTGTCTATACAATACACATTTTCTCATCACATTTAAATAAGAATAGCACTTACTTGATCTTTGGTTTTTGATAAAAAACAGCTTTAGTCTCTCCTTAAAAGTATTTTCATTCACATAGAACTCAACCTGCACGCTGTCGATAAGAAAACAACAAGCAACAACAAAAATAAGGTGTTAAACATTCATTTTGTAAGCATCTCAGCAGGGAGAATGTGCAATATAGGTATATTTAACACATTTACTTATTTATTATATATTTAAATAAGTAAATATGCAATACATAACAGGGCACAGCCGCACACACAGATTGCAACCACTGGGTCCGGCTCTGAACAGCTATTTTAGGGTCCTACATGCATGCAAGTGTAACTTGCATTTGCATTGTTCATGTGTTTTGTGAACTGCTGTGCGATGCATGTGGCTGATGTCTGGAGTGTCTTCAGACAGATCAATACAGTGTGTAACTGTCATTCTCAGTCATTCTCCTGAAACGTAGAAGGTTCTGTAAAAACTGGATTTGTAATACCTTTATCTCTTTCTTTATATTAGAATCTCCAAATCTTTGTTGTCTGCTCACTGCTACTCTGACCTTTTGCAAGAGGCATGAAACAAAGCCAGCACCCTCCTTAGAGTAATTATACACTCACCTAAAGGATTATTAGAAACACCATACTAATACTGTGTTTGACCCCCTTTCGCCTTCAGAACTGCCTTAATTCTACGTGGCATTGATTCAACAAGGTGCTGAAAGCATTCTTTAGAAATGTTGGCCCATATTGATAGGATAGCATCTTGCAGTTGATGGAGATTTGTGGGATGCACATCCAGGGCACGAAGCTCCCGTTCCACCACATCCCAAAGATGCTCTATTGGGTTGAGATCTGGTGACTGTGGGGGCCAGTTTAGTACAGTGAACTCATTGTCATGTTCAAGAAACCAATTTGAAATGATTCGACCTTTGTGACATGGTGCATTATCCTGCTGGAAGTAGCCATCAGAGGATGGGTACATGGTGGTCATAAAGGGATGGACATGGTCAGAAACAATGCTCAGGTAGGCCGTGGCATTTAAACGATGCCCAATTGGCACTAAGGGGCCTAAAGTGTGCCAAGAAAACATCCCCCACACCATTACACCACCACCACCAGCCTGCACAGTGGTAACAAGGCATGATGGATCCATGTTCTCATTCTGTTTATGCCAAATTCTGACTCTACCATCTGAATGTCTCAACAGAAATCGAGACTCATCAGACCAGGCAACATTTTTCCAGTCTTCAACTGTCCAATTTTGGTGAGCTTGTGCAAATTGTAGCCTCTTTTTCCTATTTGTAGTGGAGATGAGTGGTACCCGGTGGGGTCTTCTGCTGTTGTAGCCCATCCGCCTCAAGGTTGTACGTGTTGTGGCTTCACAAATGCTTTGCTGCATACCTCGGTTGTAACGAGTGGTTATTTCAGTCAAAGTTGCTCTTCTATCAGCTTGAATCAGTCAGCCCATTCTCCTCTGACCTCTAGCATCAACAAGGCATTTTCGCCCACAGGACTGCCGCATACTGGATGTTTTTCCCTTTTCACACCATTCTTTGTAAACCCTAGAAATGGTTGTGCGTGAAAATCCCAGTAACTGAGCAGATTGTGAAATACTCAGACCGGCCCATCTGGCACCAACAACCATGCCACGCTCAAAATTGCTTAAATCACCTTTCTTTCCCATTCAGACATTCAGTTTGGAGTTCAGGAGATTGTCTTGTCCAGGACCACACCCCTAAATGCATTGAAGCAACTGCCATGTGATTGGTTGGTTAGATAATTGCATTAATGAGAAATTGAACAGGTGTTCCTAATAATCCTTTATGTGAGTGTATATTACCTCCCTGAACACAATCCCTTTTATAAGACTGTCTAGTGCATGTTACTTTCTACTCTTTCAAACCGATGGGATACAACACTGACTGAAAGGGTGTCCAAGGCATTACATGCTAGCTATGCTAAATACCCTTGTCTAATCAAGTTATCTTATTCTCCTACTTTGTATCCAGGCACATGATAAGTGGTAATTTGATATCGAATTGATTTATAATAATAATAATAATTACATTTCATTTTCCCAATGTGAGGCGTTACATTTGCACTAAGCAGAATAAACTGTCAAACAAAAACCTGCCATCAATCACTAGAACTGTACATTGAGATTGACAGCTGGCGAGATGTTATTATTTGGTCATTACTAACAATGGGACAGTTCAGAATATTATTGTCTGAGCTGAAACTAATAAATAACTCACAAAAGCTGCACAGATACTCAAGCAACATATGTTTATATCCACATTTCATAGACCACAAATGAACTCACTTCATGCATAATGCAAGTGACCAAACAGGAAATTTTAAAAGAGAGAGGAAAAGAGAAGAAAACTGTGTCAGAGCCGTATTTCCCTTCGTTTTACCTCATCCAGCACTGCTGTGTTTAATCACATATCAAAAGCAGCACACCCACAGGCTGTATTTCATCTGATTTTTGAAGGCTGCAATTATGTCTTTAAAGTATGAAAGAATGTATTACCAGTTCCCTTGATGAGTCATATTTTAAAAATGTATTTTATGATGGGAATAAATATAGGTAAGTGGTCCACAAAATGTTATTTTTCAGCACAGAAGAAAACATGTTTTGGGGGCCTTAATTATACACAACAGACGTTATGCAATGCCTACAGTGCACTCTTGCTAAGTGCTGGACAGAAAACATGTTTTTTTGTATTCAGATATTTGATTCATAGCACCAGACCACGAGCCTTTGCTCTTAGAGGGCTGCCAGACATTGGGGTGTTCATGCTACTACACTGATATCCTTCTGACACATTTTAAACAATATCTACAGTCAGGAATACTACAGATTTTAATTCATTCACACTTACTTTCAGTAAATCTAAAATGAAAATGAAAAACTGAAGTAATAAATATTGTACCATGCTGGTTTGCAGACATTGGCAGCCCAGTATTGTGATTTCTGCGTTTTTCATTTTCTTTCATCTATATCTGATGAAGAAAGTGCATGAATTATAGATCTTCAGAAAAATACAATATTTAAATTGTTGTAAATATATATTATATGTATCTTCAATTATTATTATGTAGGGTCGGTCAGAAGCTGTTCAGAAAGTGTCTGCCACATGCATCTCATCAATAATGAATCTCCTCTTTGTAATTGATTACAGACTCAATCGATGCTTTTTGTCCTGTGTATCATAAACGCCTCTACTGATAACTGAGTCATTTAAGTGTGTGTGTGTGTGTGTGTGCGTGTGTGTGTGTGCGCAAGCCCTCAGCCTATTTCAAAATTGCCACCCACGGAATTGCACCTCTTCCAACAGACAAACTGTGAAGTAGCATACGGTATTAAATCTGTCAGTATATTCACCTAAGCTCTCATTTCACCCCATCAGTCACCCCTTTGAATTGCTCTAACAATGCGTCAGAGGTGATCACCCCCCACCGCCATGCAGTTCCCTTCACTCACAGGTGTGAGAGACAACCTCTCAGACACTGAGGTCTCCCACTGACCTAGGCATGGAAACACATTTAACTAATCAAATTATTCTTTTTTTTTTTTTTTCTCCAGCATGCAGTTTGAATACGAAGTGTCATGAGATGTTTCAAATGTAAAATGTCTAATTATGTTATTTCTAATCAGTATTATTCCAGCATAGAAACACATCACATATCAGCGATGTGAATTAAGCTTCCCCTACAGAACTACATTCCGATTAACGGTTTTTCAATTTAATAACATGCAAACACTTTTCTAGTTCTCTAGCATAATTAAAACATAGTGTTTCTGCAAAATATTTAAGTAAACATATAAATATCAACAAATTAGTATGTTTGTTATCTCTTTTATACATACTTGAAGGATTCTGTTTTAATTATTTCACTGTCAGGCATTTAATAAAACACAGATGAAGATGTATTTAGCAAAGATGTCTGCTCTTTGACTTGGCTATTCTTTTGTCATTAGAGGGAAAACCCAATGTATACTTTGTATTTCACAGAGATCTAATTAGATCTCTAAAGCATGTCCTACAACGAAGTTTACAAATGTTAACAATACCTTTAATTACAAAGAAAATATGCTAGTGATGGGCAAATACAATTGACTACATTGTCCACTAAATGGGTTTGACATGCATAACATGATTTATATAATTTCCTACTGCAGAACAGAAACAGAAACAGAAGCATTGCTTTAATATTTTATGTATCGACATGCATTATGCACAAAAAGCCTTTTCACAGCAAAACAATTATGTTTACAGAACCTTTTCAATACAATAGTTTCATCCAACCCTGGAAAAATTCTGCCTTCTAAATACACAATGTCCAAACAAATGTCATTATTCTTCCATGTTATTTTCTCATTTATCTGTTGAAGAGCCTCCAGCGTATAAATAACTCCAAGGGATACAATTTCACCTGCAACACTCACCGTAGTTCATTTCAGTTCAATTAGCATACTTTCAGTATATACAGAGAGATGTCAATGCACCTGTTACCCATCTTAATCCTTTAATGAAAGCATGCTGGTGGTTGCATAACCATATGACACCATTTTAGCTACCTATCAGGGCTTTCTGCTATTTCTGACAAATTAACTGAGTTTAAAGTAAAATGTTACAGTTAATTATAGTCTCATTACCTGCTGAATACATGTTTCAAAATTTGGTTAATCTCATAAATTCTCAGCAACACTAGTAGGGCAACTGGGTCTAAATCATAAGAGTCAGTTTTAATGTAATTCCAATCTACAGGGACCATTAGAAACTGTGCAAAACTAGCGCAGTAACCAGTCCTGATTGGGAATTGATCCATTCAAGGCAAGCTGTGACAAGAGGTCTATGATCACCGTAGTACCATAAAATTACTTATTGACAAGCAACCAAGGTAGAAAAAGCTGATGCCAAAGGAAGCAAATTCTCTACACGTTCAGCACATAATTGTGCTTAAACCGTTATCAGTGCAAGAGAGTAATCAGCCACTTGGACGAAAGGATCTGTATAATAAATATCAGAAAAACAACTTGATCAAACTGCATTTGATTGCCGTCGATTAAAGAGAGAGAGAAATAAGGAGACATGATTTCACATTCATCTGCACCATGTCAAGGACTCGACTGAACAATCATCCTCATCAAGATGAATATGTAAAGAAAATAGCAGAACCACAAAGATAATCAGTGGACTGGAGAGTTTAGATTAGGAATCAGTGGCTTGAGGTCTCAAAGGGGGATTTCCATGCAGTGTTTTTAACTCGTGAAATGATGATGCCATGTTTGAACCGAAAACTCGGGAGGATCATGTTTGTGGCCAAAAAAAAACTGAAAAGGACACGGTCAATCCCAAATACTTGAGTAAATTATATAAAAAATACGAAAAACACACCTATTTCCACATATCCGCATTTCACGTGCAAATGCTACTAATAATCATATATATATCCTTTCATGGCATTATTATAAAAGCAGAAGTTAACTGGTCAGTTTATTGTGGGTTTCAATGAAGTTGCTCATGGACATTTCATGGTTTGCAATAGTGTAGTTCATGTTGATGGTAATGTGGAAAGCATTATCATAATGCCCTCTATATTGTTGTGGGTTTGTTGTGCACTGTTCAGTACATTAGAAGGGAGATCATTAGCTCACAGCCTGCTGCTCCATCAGTGACGTGAAAAACACTCGGGTAAGATCACAAAGTATTAAATAACTATATGCAAGACACAAGCCACCGCTACACACTGTTTCATCTGAACACATTGTCACATGACAGCTATGGGTTCCATGATGGACGGAGTGTCTCGAGTATTATTTGCATATTTATTTACTCCTTTCCTTTTAATTTGCATGAAGTCCCGGTAAATAAATTAGTACCATGTAAACCCAGAGAGGGAGTGGGTCATTTAATCTTTGATTTGAGCATATTGTCTCGAGTAAGATCACAACACACAAGTAAACACCGCTAAATTCAGTTCCTGGATGCAGTCTGCAGTATCTTCTGGTTTTTATTCCAGTCAGTTACAGTTCTCACATACTTAATTGTTTTTTATATTGGATTATCTGGATGAAGGGAGTACTTCTCTCCAGGCTGTTTTTTTTCTGCTGTACCTTTACTATTAAGTATTCACTATCATTATTTTCTTGCCAATAACCATTAAAGACCCTGAGAATATCCTGAATACGCTCAACTGAGGGGAAACAAATGTTAAAAACTAAAACTAATAGGCCTAGTTTGTTTGTAAATTAGTTGAGATTATAGTTAATTGATAAAGAAACAGCAGGATTTTAAATTAAGCAAAAACCAAGGGACACAACCCCACTCAATTCAGAGCAGTGCATGAGCAGACAGCAGTCATTTTATAATACAATTTGTGAGCCCATCTTTGAACACATGCGATCATCCCCTGGCACACTGCCAAAGCAAATTTGCAGAATATAACTTTGCACCCAAGAATACTAGTAATTATTGCTTCTGATCCCTGCAGGGGCTCCATGCTAATATGACTATGTTATTAGGAAATAGTAAATTATGTTCATGCACAGCCTTTCCCTGACGGTCATCTACAATGATTTCACATGATGTAGATTAATTCTAAATGGGTACATTCTTGCAGCAAATAACCATAAAATCAAAACATATGTCTCAACGCCCTATTCCTAGTGGAACTAGGAATCCATGTAGCCATTATTCCAGTTTTTCTTGAATCTACTCAAGAACAAGGGTTGGTTTCCAACTTCCATAGTTTCCATAGACAGACCTACAGCAATTAAGAGACCGCTCACAGCTGTGTGTACAACCCCTCTAACAAGAGGAGAAACTGCAAATTTTAACTTAGCTCCGCTAGAAGTGTCTGGACTCCACCCAGGCATAGAGAGAAATTGAAGTCTGAAACCGTATAGTTTTCTCAACTTTCTTCTGGCAAAAACCTACCCTTATCTTCTTATAAAAGAAAAGCACCTCTATGTTGTTTATTTCAGACAAGCAAAGATCTCAATACAAATGCATTCATACCTTCTGTAAAATGCCCACTCCAGTTCCTGAGAAAACCATTAAGCATTTTAACATTATTGAGTGTGACATTCATTCAGTGTGACACATAATATTCTTCTATGCATTGAAGTCTATAATAGGCAATTATTATATATTATTCTTCCTTGATTATACTATTCAGAATTGCAGCATGTATTATATATGTGTATGTGTTACACATGTTTAATAGAATGAAATGGCCCCTGACATTGTCTTTATCACTCATAAGTCACAAACTAATCTTGGAAGCAAAATGCCTTATCCTCAGGGCGATATTTACAGATCTGGGGGCCTTGGGCTACGGTAATTTACGGGGGCCCCTCCGAAAAAATGTAATCTGCTGAGCCACCATTCAACTACGCAACAACACACATTTGCTAGGGAACGTTAATCACACACAGCTCAGGGTACCCTGCACCTAAAACAGCCTGTACCAGCCACACAGTAATGATAATTAGTGTAATAATCACAGTAAATTCTCATCACTGAGAGACGCTACAACATAAGTAGATAAAATGTTATTGACTCACCATTACAGGAACTTGTGGCTATGTTTACAATAATCTGTTAATAATCTGACTAATAGCTCAATTGGAATACGATACGAGTCGGAACATTCTGAATTAAATGTCGCTGAAATTCTACATGTAAACAGAGCCACTGAACCTGTTTCAAAGGGTTTGGATAAACTGTATCGGTGTATCGGTCATCTTATCATAGCTCATGGTCAGACAGAGACACTAGAGCAGTGGTGCCTAAACAATGTCCCAGAGGGCCCCTATCCAGTACGTTTTGTCAATCACCCTAAATTGCTAATTTCACAAATTAACATTCAATTTAGAGAATCTCTGGTCACTGAGGGCTGAAAAGGGTAGTTCATTTTCTCTACAAAACTTAAATTCACAACTCACCTGCTTAATTGATCACATTGAAATGGTTCCAGGTGTTTAGAAATTGATAATTAAAGGTTACCTATAAAACCTGTGGGACATAGGGACCCTTGAGGACTGGGTTTGGGCAGCACTGATCTAGTCATCAAGAAACCGAAGTGTGTCTCATCCTGACAAATCACAGCCAGGTTCCTTCAAGTCAGCTGTCTCTTTATACAGCGAGCTCTGTCATCCTTAAACTCAGGTTATATGTTTTTTTTTTAGACAGCGTTTTCTGACATTGACGTTGTGATAGCAGACTGGAGGGCACTTAAAATATGCTCAGTGCAAGTGTGCCATCACCCTGACGGTCTGCTCCAAACTGCCCAGCTGATGTGTGAAGGAGTTGTACACATCCTAAGTTTCTTTAAATTCTTTCAACACTTTTTACACATCCAAACACACTGCGTAGCTTGATCAGTATGCCTTGACGAATGTCTGTCCATGCAGAGTTTCACTGAGCTAGTGATCTATTGTTGTTGGAAACTCTTAGACTAAACAAGCACCACAACAAACAATAAAAGGATTAAAAAAACAAAAATAGTATTTACTATACAATCTTCCATAAATGTGCAGCAATTTGTCTTTATTACACTTTATTATGCGATTTGATTTGATTTAATATAAATGTTATGTTTAAATGTAATTGTTTTCTCTGTCTTATGAATGACACCATTATATTATCTAAATCCCCATTTGACTATTCTCTAAGGCAGGATTAGGTCGTTCACTGACAACTTTTACTATTAACTCAAAAACTGAACAAATCGACCGATTTAAAATCTCAGCTCTTCCACTCCAGTGAGGTGTAAATTAAACGCCCCGATGCTGTTTCTTCTGTGGCCTCAGCAGATCCTCCTAGGGATGTTCAATGAATTAGGTCCCAAGAACTCAGATGTTCCTATTAACAATTGAGAGTGGTTTCAACAGTGGAAGCACATTACATTAAGTATATTTTAATAGGAAAAACAATAAGCAAATAAAATTGTAACTTTAGAAAGGTTTACCAAGGAAAGTGTTGTAAAGACGACTGTTTTACAGAAGCTTGATATAAATATTCTAAAAAGTTTTATTATGAGTATTGTATGAAAAACTTTTTTGCAATCTTATATTGATAAACCATATTTAATTCACCAGATAAGTTTTATAATGTAGATTAACAAATTGATTTTTAATTGTATTTATTTTAAAACCTTTTGATCCTGGAAACAATATTCATGGTAAGATTTCTTGTTATTTAACCTGATGTTTTCCTTTAAGGGGTTAACTGGTACTGAATAACTTCATCAGCATTATGGAAATAGTAAAAGAGAGTACCTCTGGATGTGTCAGATGTTAAGTGCTCATTCAGAAGGTCATCCACCCACATAACAATTTACACAGCATATAGACGGATATTGAATAATGCAAACATAACTGGGTACATAGGTCTTAAAGTAACTGCTGAGCACAGTGCTTCTGTAAATAAATCAAAAGTTTTCTCACATCCCTAATTTACACTCAACGTTTCAGAGTACACTCAGAGCACATCTCTTGAAAACCACTTGTGGGGTGTTGTCCTTTTACGCATTACTGGGTGGGATTGAGGCCAACACATTTTGTGGTAGTTTTAACACTGTGTGAAGTGAAGTGAGGAACAGCAACTGGGTTGGAGGATTAGGAGAGACAGCGTCCTTCATAGATGACATTCTTACTTATTAACATATTTTGTGAGGAATGTGAACACGTCAGATTTAAGAGTTTTTTTAGGTCATTGCTCAGAATGCAGGCAATTGAAATCGGCTCCACAGCATAGCACTGCAATTAAACAAATACACTTTACATTGGTCAGATTTAAATTTGTTTGTCCTGAGCTATGTAAAATAAATGTATCCAAGTATTGCATAGATGCATATGTTTCTAGTCAACAAAAGTACTGCATTTGAATACATATTTGATTAAATAAATACAAACCAATCCTTAATATAACCAAGTAACACGTTTTAGTCAATAAATACAAATATAGTATGTTTATAATGTACAATTACTCTTTTACCACTTTGATAAAGATGAAAGACCAGGTGAGTGCTAAGGCAATGTAATAACTAACATACTGTGAGGATGCTCAACATTGAGTACATTATATATATATATATATATATATATATATATATATATATATATATATATATATATATATATATATATATATGTAATGTATAATTTGCACATTTGAAACATCAATCCATTCTCACCCATGTGAAGATCTGACTTACAGGATACCCTTGCAATCTGACTCCAGCTCTTCCTGGTCTTTTGAAAGCACCAACCTGTTGCCTTTTCAATCCCCGCATCCTGTGTGGGCTCCCGGGTATCTGTGCTCCCTGTAAAAGCATCGTTACACCTCACCTGTCGTCGCTCTGCCAGCCCTGGTCGCCCAGCAGCAGATCCCTAAATCTGTACCGGGGTGGAAGTGGGGGGACCTCGCTTTCCAAATCGACCATCTTCTCCAGTAGTAAAACCAGGCTATCACACGCACAATGATCAGCAGAAACGCGAGTGCATGCTCATGTCAAAGAATGTAAAATGCAAGGAAACGGTATGACACAGGATCCAATGCACGCCGCTGACCAAATCATAGATGAATACATAAATGATAAAGCAGTCAATGGGATTATTAAATGATAGTTTGCTAGTAACAGAGCTTGTATTCAAATATCTGTGTGCGTGTAAGTTTGATCTTGTTCTTGTTAGACTTGGCAGTATCACCTGAAATTACATTCGTAGTAAACATCTATGCGCATCCCCTATGCTTTGCACACACGCAGTGGCCAATAGGAGTGCGATGCCCGCGGCTGTCTGTAACACCGGGCGAGTTCGTGAAGGGCAGGCGTGCGCAGATCTGCGCGGCTGCACCAATGGGATCGGAGGGATTCTGCACCTCTGCGCAGAACTGCCGACATCTGCGCTACACGGACGCAGCCATCCCTACAAGAGTCGGATCACGTTGGCCGTCTCCTGTAAATACAGATGTGTTGTTATTCGGGTGCAATTCAAGGGTTAGGTTGTTTTATTGAAATTCAAATATAGGGGATTTCTACTCCATTTTCTGAGTTTCACTATTTTTCATTTTTAGTTCTTTATATAAAAAAATAACTTATTTTTCTATGCACATCCTTACAGTATCGTTTGTAAAATGCATGCATGCATGTAATACACGCATATTATTTTGGTTCATACTTCAAGCAGATCGGAATGATTTCAGAAGTATAAATGCCGTGTACAGATAGATGATTGCATCCTGCTGACAAAAACATACATTCTGAATAAAGGAGCCCATGCATTGTTGATAGATATACAAATAGATCATACATATAGATATAGATATAGTCTGTGAAGTAATTTTGAAGTTGCTGACACCTTGTGGTTGTCTTGCAAATTCTGCAATCATCATCTAAACACAAAAATACTGGAAGGAGCTCTAAAGCCCATTCATGCTCCCTGTCTTAAAATGAGACAAGAGTCTAAGTAAGGGGGACGTTTGTATCCAGGGAAGGGGATGGGAGAGGTGGAGTTACATCCAGGTCAATACAATCACCGGTTTGTTTCTCTGGATGCTTCTGTCCCTCTCTCTCCTAAAATGCTTGTTTAAACAAGAGTCACAAGAAAAGTGGGAAATTATTAACCCGATGGAGCCTATTTAGAGTCAAAGCCTATGTGCTTGGCTTGACTTGCACAACTTGGGTTTCACATGGGAACTTCACGTGTTGCTTAAACTGGATTAAAATGGAAATTGTGAAATTTGGATTTATTCTTACATTATGGATCGCCATTTTTTCTGCAGTTAAAACAGATTCAGGTAAGTATTTTTCTGTTTCATTTTTTTTTTAAATGCCTCTTTAGATCAGATTTATTACCACAGCCACGATAGCAGAGCAAAGGCTGCAAAATATGTTCTGATTGAAAGCTGTCCAAAACAAATTTAGGATAATGCGTTCATATGAACTGGTGCTTTTATCTAATTTCAGTCCTTCTTTATTTTTTTAAAATCTTTATGGCAATTTATAATTATTTAAAACATATTTTAATGTGTTTTTGTATGTTAGATTATGCAGATAAACTTGCTTATTGTGGTAACAAATTAATAAATTAGGTGTCTACCAATAGGGTACAATTCTTAAAACGGGTTGTTGACTTTAATGTATCTTCATACGGAGACAGATCAAAACAAATACTAATTTGAAGAAAGTCAAAGAGCCTTGAATGAATCCATTGGGTCATGATTGAAAAAGTTTGTAGATATACTTTAAGACTAAATACTTACTCCCAGTGTAAATGACCGTGTGCGCTATGACCTCAGCCAGAAAGGGCAAAGTAGTCCCATATCTGTCTGAATTCAGTGTTTCTTTAGGGAGGGTTTAACTATGGTAATAGATCGAAATTCTCATATTTTCATATAACTTTGAAACTATTTAACAGTTGACAGAATAGTAAAACATTGACAGTTTTGGGCCAACCCAGATACAGAGTTAGAACTGACCAATGAAATGTCAGTATGTTGCAATGGAGCAGTCATCACAGATGTGGCAACTCCATATTTTTAATAGGTGGGTTTGAATATTCTCATATTTGTATTTCACTGTTTTTCAAGAATTTATTTTAAAATAAAAATGTCCCTTATTGTTTTCAGACTGTGAGAGAAAGTTCCTCCCTGAAAAGGAGAATGCTTTCATAGTTGATGACGACAGCAAAGCTACATACAGCAGTGGTGAAACTGTGAAGTATACATGTCAAACTGGTTATATTTCCAGAGGAACAATTTCATTCAGATGTGAAAGAGGGACGTGGAGGGAAACGGCACCAAAATCATGTCGGCGTAAGGGAATATATAGATATATATATATTTCAAGACATAAATTATATTTATCTTTTACGAATAAGTGATTGTTATATATTTTTTTATTTAGCAAAGCCTTGTGGCCATCCTGGAGATCTAGAAAATGGCTATTTACAGCTTGAAAGTGGACAGGAGTTTGTGTTTGGATCCACAGTCAAATATTTTTGCAATGAAGGGTAGGTGATAGTGCTCAGTAATGTTGCATTTTACTATTTGAAAGGTCAAGTAGTAAATCTTACACACAGCTGTGTTGTGCATTGGGGAGGGATAGAGGTGTTTCAGGGGGCTGGAGTTAAAATGCTCAGCTCTGCTCCTGGAGAGAGAGGCAAGTCAGTTTTGCAGGGTTGATTTTTTGTATTTATTAACTATTATAAGTAAAGCTCCAGGATGCAATCATCAAACAGCCTGTGCCTAATCAGAGTACTAGTAAGGAAACAGTATGGTTTTTTATTATTACCAATATTTTAAGGCATATTGTTTACTAACAAATGAACAAATTTGGAAATATGCAAATCTCAGAACAACAGACACAAAACCTCATATCAGCTTTTCTGTGAATTGGGTTTGTGACTTTACCACCTGCCGACCATAATTGTAATTTGATATACAGTGAATTTAACAGGAAAATTAACAATTTATGCTCTGAATTTAGATACCAAATGGCGAGTCGGATTACTTTCCGCAACTGCAGAGAGAAGGGATGGGACAATGATATTCCTCACTGTGAACGTAAGTAAATTTGAAATGTTGTACCACACATTAATTATTGTGATCCAGGACCCCCTTGTAAATGAGGCCTCAATGGGTACATTTCCTGGTAAAATAAATCAATATAAAAACACAACCTTCCCACCAAATTGATTGCATGTGTACTAAACATTTACATTGATAATATTTAAACATAGTGCCTTGGCTAAACGGAAGATATTTTATTTCCATCCTTTACTATGATACATTGCATTAAAAAAAATTGTGACATTTTTAGGTAACTGTGAACTTAGAATCTGGTCATATTGTACTATCTGTTTATTTATGTAATATCTGTTTATAAGCTGTGATGTGCATTCCTGAAGAAGTAACAGCTGGTTTAAGGTCAAGTAGAGGAAATGAGCCCGTCCCCTATGGAAGTGTGATTCGGTTTGAGTGCATCACCCCTGAGCATAAGCTCGAAGGCGCAGAAGAAATATTTTGTGATGCTGCAGGTCATTGGAGTGCATCTAACCCAAAATGTGTAGGTGAGCTTGGTGGATAAAATGTAAAGTCTGTAAAGTCTTTATTTTGTTAATTTCTTTCATTGGGATTTAATTTTGTTTACTAATATAGTCTGTTTTTTCTCCCCTAATTTACTTTAGCAGTTGCATTTAACAGTTTAATGCATTATTGTTCACTTTTAACTGGTCTTTATTTGTTTTTCTGTACTCTATAAAATTATTCAAATATTTGAAGGACATACTTAAGATACACCCTAGTCTGTATTTCCTTATAAATACTGATACAAACACGATATTTAAACACTATATTTTAGTCACCAAAATCTTAATGTTCAATGTGCATGATGAACTTCTGGAGTTATTAACATCATGTATTTATTTTAAAGAAATAGCATGTGGTGCTCCTGAAATATCAAATGGCAACATCCAAGACAGAAAGGAGATTTACAAGAATCACGAGACCCTGAGATTTAACTGTGATAACGGTTTTAAACCAGCTGAAAGAGGAATGCCAAAGTGTACAAAACAAGGCTGGAGTCCAGAGCCAAGATGTGAAGGTATTGAACAGTTCTAATGAACACATTTCATTCTATAGTATTTAATCTTTGGCAGCTTTTTCGTATTTTCATACGTCTTCAGACAGTTTTCTCTGTATTGTTTCAAAAAGCATAACTAACAAGAACAACATGAAAAATGTGTGGAGTTGTTCTTTGACCACATAATAATGTTCTGCTTGGTGTCTGATATCAACATTTGTATTTTTGTGCTACTATTCATTTCTAGTGTGTAAACGCTTTTGCTTTTTTAACTCACATTTTCTGTCACCGCACTGTACTGAACAAAAGCATTGTCTGGCGTTGTTTGAATGCAATTCACAATTTCAAATTCTATTGGATTTCTTACTGATGATGTATAATGACTTTTCTAGAAATCACATTATCAGCAGCATTCTTATCCTTTTAACTCTTATGAGGTTTCTTACATATTTCAATATTTATTTGCTCAATACACAAGTATGTTATTTATGTTGGTCCATCTGTTTAGTTGGTCCACCTTCCTGTAAACTGAAATCCCTTCTCTTTTACAGAGGTAACATGTAAAAAACCATCTACAGAAGATTTTGGATATTCTAGCAAAAACATATATATAGTTGGAGAAAGAGCCACCTTATCGTGTCCTCTTGGACTTAGAACTGTAACTAATGAGCAAAGCACTACTCTCACCTGCACAGAAAACTGGACTATGAATGAAGGCTGGTCAATCAGCCCTTATTGTGAACGTAAGACTTCATGATGCACAGCTTATGTGATTTATACATTTCTTTTAATTATGTATAGAGTATTAACTATAACTGGGAATTGACTTAGTATTCATAAGTAAAAGCATTCTATAAGTAAAAGAAACATATTTAATGGATAATTGTCTTTATTTGTGTAATTTAAATTCAGTCCATTAATGGAAATGTCTGCTATCAAAACCAATCTTTAAAAAAAAATCAATAATAATAATGATAATAATATTACATTAATACATTTTTAAATAATTAAAAAAAGATTCTCATGTTCTCTTGTTTATTTTTAGAAATTCATTGTGATCTTCCTGTTGGTGAGGGATTATCCGTCTATAGGCGTTGGTCTTATCCAATTAACAGATATCGACACGGGGATACAATAACATATAATTGCTTAAATGGATACGAACCACGAGGGCAACGACAGTCAACATGTAGACTTAGTGGATGGGAGCCAAAACCGATTTGCAGTGGTAAGAAAGTATTTTCCTGCACTTTAAAAAATAGTAATATTGTGGCGATGGATTATATCAATTACTTTTAATTCTATATCAAAAACATATATGTTTATAATGTATTTTTTATAATAAGTAATAACTCCTCTTTCTGTGTAAACTGAAATATACAACCCTCTTCCTGGTGGCAGCACACTGACACCCCTATCTCACGTGGGTACGGGTTCAGTACAGGTTCAGTTCAGCAGTGGAAGCCGAGCTCCATCGCTCCCTGTGGGCCAGAGAACAATCGTGACAGTTAGCACAGGTCTCTCCAGGCCTGCTCTCCTCAGCCCTCCCTCGGCTCTGCACTCGGTTGCATCCACCTCAGTCCCGGCCTCCTGTGCCACCTCCTGACACCTTCCAGTGCCCCACCCACAACTGCTCCACGCTTCAGCCAGCATAGTCGTGGCCAACCTGCTGTGAGGACATGTGGCAAAACGGACCCCAGCCCTGAAGGATTCCAGCAGTCTCTGATTAACCTGTTCAACCCCCAGGACTGTGGGTTGCTGCACATCATAAATGTTGGCAACTCCCTGTAATGTTGCAACCCATCCCCCGTACTTCGGGGTGGAACATGGACATTCATGAAGGATACACTACAGCACACAGTGCACAATATCTGTTAAATGCCCCCTTTGTGTAGCACCAGTCCACCTCCTTGTCTCTGGAGAGAGTTGCTTCCATCTGCATGTGTCTCTCTCTTTTGACTCAGAGACTCTCTGTCAGTCAGAATTTGTCAGAGACTGCTGAGCCTTCTACGTTGAAGACCCTTCTCAGATGGCGAGTTTGCAGATGTGGTTCAGTGCGCAACCTCAACACGACTGCCCTCACAGAGTGCAAATCAATCTGACTACAGGGTGCTCTGATGGAAGAGCTACTTGGCTCTTCAGATAGTCCACATCCTTGTCTCCAGAGAGTTGCTTCCATCTGCATGTGTCTGAACTCTCCACATCCTAGGCCTCTGTCATGGCCTACAGCAACAGGCACAGCCACAATTACCTACTGCCTTCTATCTCCATCTATTGCTGGTACAGTCCATTTGAAATCATTTCAGTGAGGCATGCATGGAACTCGTTGCCAGAGACCTCTCAGGGATGCTGGGGATTGGTGTGCTGTTTCAGCAGTGGCCACACGGTCTCCTCTACACATTTCCTCTGTTCCCATGACCAGCCATGCTGGATAATATCAGGCGAGAGAGCTCTAGGTCTGGCCCCTGAACAGGAGCGCCTCATGGCCATAGGGCTGTCTGATGCATTTGTGGCCAACATTCAATCAGCAGTACTGCTCTGTGGGGTTGGGTTCTTCCACACCTGCCCTATGGCAGTGTTTCTGCAGTTCCTGCAAGAGCTGTTGGATGCTGGCAAGTCCCCATGCATGTATGCTTCAGCCTCCCTGCTCTCTATATCTCCCTGCTTAACGCCTTGATGTTGTGCTGGAAGCACTTTCTAAGGCCCCCTTTGATCCACTTACCTCGGCTAAGCTGAAGCTGGTCTCTATGAATACTGCATTTTTGCTGGCCTTTGTGTCTGCAAAACACCTTAGTGAGCTGTATAGTGTATGTACTCTTGCTGCATCCCTCTTGTGGACTAATCGGACTAAACCTACTTTTCTTCTGAAGGTTTTCTTCCCCTTCTATGTCAACAGGGCGTTGGAGTAGATGGCATTCCATCCTCCCGCCTTCTTTTTGGAGGAGGAGAGAAATTTGTAATTGCTTTGTCCTACACAGATGTTGCAGTGCTATATGGATCATACTAGGGGGGTCCGACCCACAGATCAGATGTTTGTGTCTTATGGTGTGCAGATGGAGGTGCAGGCCCTGTCCCATTGGATTGTTGACACTATTGCCACAGCCTACATATCTCCATACATCCCAGTGCCTGAGCAGCTGGTGGTGCGCTCTCTTGCATGGCGTGTATTCGTCCTTGGCCCTTTTTCATGCTTTCGTGCGGTTCTACAGACTGAATGTCGCAGCCCAGCTTCCTATATAGGACATCCTGTGTTGGCTCCAGTTGAGCCCCAGCAGCCTGTTGGCACATGTTCCTGGCCTCTGTGTGATGTTGGCAGTCAAGTGAGTAGGTTTCCTTCTCCCGCTACTGTTTGTACCTGTCTGCCAACCTATTAGGCTGTTGGCCTCATATGTCATGTTGTGAACCGCTCCTCCTGACCTGACCTTTGTTTTGACAGTTGAGCATTGCCTTGTGTCCCTGGATCCTGCTGCTGTCTGATTGGTGGAGCACAGGTTCCTATTCCTATACAGGCATCTGTTGATGCCCGCACTCTTTCTGTTCCAGTAGAGCCTCGCCTGATGCCCCTGCTCCTGGTATCGACTTGTCATGTGCAGGTCCCCTGCTTCCCATATGGTGTTGTTTTTATTTCCAGTAGAGCAGGACCTTAGGACTCCTTTCTTGGTGGTGTACAAGTCTTTGTTGATTCCTGCCCCATTTTTTAGGTTGTTCTTATTTTCCACCGGAGCTTGACCCTGTGGCCCCTGCTGGGGCCCTGTTGCTTCTGTACCCTCTTTTATATTATTATTAAGTTGAGGCCTTATCTGCATCTGCATACTGGCTTCCTTATCTGTACGCTGCTGATTTGGGTAATATTCTTGAACCAAATCGGTAGCTTCTATATGCAACCATCGCTATCTGAGGAAGAGAATACTGCACAAAGACTGCAAGGTCGCTTAGGACCTCAAGCCTCCATCAAAAAGAGTCTGAGTCGCTTTGCGTTGTATTAGTTAAAGCAGCAGTGGAGGGTCTGCCCGAGTGACAACGAGCAGCGGCCGATATGCGACTTTGTTAGACAATGTGTTCATGGGGTCCCATTGTAACAAACATCTCACCCCATCTCTCAGATAACCATCATTGCATTCACAACCAATCGTTTTAGTCGTTTCAGTAGAAGTGTTACAATCTTTTCTGTATGTTTGGGTATGAATTTAACTCACAATCACTTTTTATGTTCTATTCTTTTCTTGTTTCTCTTTTAGAAATAACCTGTGATCCTCCAGATATTGCAAACGGCAAAATATTATATCCAAAAAATATTTACAAGTTGAATGAGCGTCTTCGTTATAAATGTGGCAGTGGATTTCATGCAGTTTCAACTGAGGTTCTGTGTGGAGAAGATGGATGGGACACACTTCCTTCTTGCAGAGGCAAGTCTCAAACTGTTTTAAACATGGAACTGCTTTACTTGGCCTTTGTGTTTTGTGTTGTTTGTTGGAACAATTATGGATTACTTTAGCTCCCAGTGCACTTCAGTTTGTTTCCTTATAATATAGTAGTGGCCTCCACATTTATTCATACCAGACAAAAACATGATTTCACAGAAGAAAGAAACTGCTCAAAGAAATTAAAATCTGTAAAACGTTATGAACGCTGCACAGAATAACATCTTAGGTTTTTCATATAATGGTGTGATTTAAAAATGCACAATGCTCAGATTTGAAGGCCACTGTAGTATACAGTATATACTTATAGTATGTGATATTGTAGTGATACATGTATGCATGCTGTAGTTTGTTGCCCTCCCACCCCTGATAAAAATAAAACATATACTAATAAAGTGAGAGTGTGTTGCTGAAGGTATACCTAGAAATATTCCACCGACTCTTCATCTTGTTCTATTGCCAGCAGGTAAGCTAGTGATTCTGCAAAATATCAGTTTGTCTTCCAGGATAAGAAATAAGTGTATATTACACATTCAGAGTTATATTACTAACCAGGTAATACATGGTGCACTGAGGTCTATATTGGGTGGGTCGTGTGTAAATTGTTATATGGTGGAATTATGTCAGTAGGAATTTGACTTGAGGCATTTTGTCAATAACTGTCATTGAAAGTTTGGATTCTTATTTGTTCCTAAGATTGATTATTGTTATGAGCACATCATTTGCTGTTTTTGCTGGATTTGTTCATTTTATTTTAAATATAAAAAATGAAAGGATCCTGGATAGCTCACCTTTCCAGAATGTTTTACTTTAACCTTCGATATTTTTATGTGAGTCTCAAATATGTGTATCCAAGGGCATTGCATCATATCTCTGAGAGACTCAATGAGGAGTTTTTCAACAAGCAAACCACACTCCCAGTTTTAATCTGAAACCCATTACTTTATCTACACTACATGGCCAAAGGAATGTGGACACCCCTTCTAAGTAGTGGATTTGGCTATTTCAGCCACACCCATTGCTGACAGGTGTATAAAATCAAGCACACAGCCATGCAATCTCCATAGACAAACATTTGCAGTAGAATGGGCCGTACTGAAGAGCTCAGTGACTTACATCGTGGAACCATCATCAGATGCCACCTTTCCAACAAGTCAGTTCATCAAATTTCTGCCCTGCTAGAGTTGTTAGTGCTGTTATTGTGAAGTGGGAACATCTAGGAGCAACCACAGCTCAGCCGCAAAGTGGAGTTACACAAACTCACAGAACGGGACCACCGAGTGCTGATGCACGTAACGTGTAAGAATTATCTGTCCTCGGTTGCAACAATCACTACAGACTTCCAAACTGCCTCTGGAAGCAACGTCGACACAACTACTGTTTGTCGGGAGCTTCATGAAATTGGGTTTCCATGGCCAAGCAGCTGCACACAAGCCTTAGATCACAGTGCGCAATGCCAAGGGTCGACTGGGGTGGTGTAAAGCTCACTGCCATTGGACTCAGTGGAAACATGTTTTCTGGAGTGATGAATCACTGGCAGTCTGACAGACAAATCTGGGTTTGGTGAATGCCAATGCTACCTGCCTGAATGCAGAGTGCCAACTGTAAAGTATGGTGGAGGAGGAATAATGATCTGGGTCTGTTTGTCATGGTTCGGGCTCGGCCATTAGTTCCACTGAAGGGAAATCTTAATGCTATACAGCAAACAATGACATTTTAGATTATTATGTGATTCCAACTCTGTGGCAACAGTTTGGGGAGGCCCATTCATTTTTCCATGACAATGTCCCTGTGCACAAAACAGGTCCATACAGAAATGGTGTGTCGAGATCGGTGTGGAAGAACTTGACTGGCCTGCACAGAGCCCTGACCTCAAACCCATTGAACACATTTGGGATGAACTAGAACGCTGATTGTGAGCCAGGCCTGATCACCCAACATCAGTGCCCGACCTTACTGATGCTCGTGTGGCTGAATGGAAGCAAATCCCTGTGGCAATGTTCCAGCATCTAGTGGAATGCCTTCCCAGAAGAGTGGAGGCTGTTATAGCAGCAAAGTTGGGACCAACTCCATATTAATGTCCATGATTTTTAAATGAGACGATCAGATGTCCACATACTTTTGGCCATGTAGTGTATCCGCATCAAAATGTTTGTATCTTTGCTGAGGTTGAGATCATCCAGAATGTTAAATATATTGCCAAAGTGAAATGGTATTTGTATTGGCTATAGCAATCAACAGAATTCCTCCAATTGTTTGAGCAGCAAAAATACTGACAGCAAGACTCATTCCATGCGATGGCCAACAGACCTATACTTATTATTAGAAGACAAATATGTGTTTCTATACAAATGCATGGCTATTAACTGTTAATTTATTCTCATCAGTTCAAGAAGGGATGTGTAAGAAACCTGATCTACGTAATGGATTTTGTACACCAAAGCGGGAGGTTTATGGCCAAAGAGAAACTGTATATTATGCTTGTATTCCTGGATATAAACCTGTAACAGAAGGATGGTGGGGAACACTACAATGTTCCAATGGCGCGTGGTCCGAGACTCCAGAATGCATTTGTAAGCCATTGAATGTATTTTCTGTCTTATGAACAATATACCATGACCTTAAATAGGACAATAAGCAATGTCAGATTTTATATTTCATAACATGCATTATGCACAGTGTGATTTTGTTCCCCCATAATGACGTGTATTTCTTTATTAGCTCAGGACAGTTGTGTCACTGTTCCAACAATCCCGAATGCAAGTGCTGAACTGCAAAGTTCAAATATATTTTCCCACGAAGAAACAGTAAAATATAACTGTGACTCGCTGTATGAATTTGAAGGTACAGATGTTGCAAAATGTATTAATGGAGAATGGGTCCAGTTGCCAAAATGCATTCGTAAGTATGGATTTAGTGTCAGTAGTGCCTATATTCCATTGAATGGGATGGGGGGGGGGAGGTAACAGGTTAACAACATATACGTGTTAATTTAATTTAATTTAATAATGCATAGTTTCTGAATTAGAAGTTAATTTTGTCTGTAATGTCCCTGATATTAGTATTAATATTAGATACAGTGTCAGTATATTCACCATTATTTTAGTATTTATTTTATTATGCCCATGGAGAAATGGGTATATTTCCAATTTTTTTGTTTTTTCAATATATACATGAAAATATCATTATTTTTGATATTATTAAAATAATTTCAGTAATGCTTGTTTTTAGTTTTTGTTAAATAACTGTACCAGCATCAGTGTCAGTTATCGGGTGACAGCTGAGAAATAAAACCATAATATCATCTTATTTTAGCCATAGTTTATGAAGGTTTCAATATGAATGAATACATAATAAACAGCAGTGTCTTTTCTAGGTGTGACAGGAAACACCTTGACTAAATACATTTTGTTTTTGTCTTTTAAACAGTAAAGGGAGGAACATGTGGCGTTCCCCCTCATGTAGAACATGCAGTAATTACATCACCGTTTCAGACACATTATCCTTGGAATGCAGTTGTGTCATACAGTTGTGAAGGGTCATATAAAATGGTTGGAAGTGAACACATTTGCTGCAGTGACAGAGGTTGGAGTGATAGTCCGAAATGCCAAAGTGAGTAGAGCTTTTTGTCATTCTTCTTCCATGAATTCTTTCATGCTGGGATAGTACTCTAAAAACACGAGCGTCAGGGAGAACCGAACCCAAAAAAACAAACAGACTATCTAAATAGACTCAAATATAGCCTAGAGGTATATGAAGAATCCATTGTTTCCATTGCATCCTATGTGGGGAAATTGCAACTTAGAGAAGCTGTGTGAAAATATGCAGATCAAAAGCCTTGGCTGTGGTGAGAGGAACCCAAAGAAGGGGCACTAGACCATAATGGCTCAAAAGAGAAATGGATAATAGTGATCTGGACACAGTAAAAATTTTCAGTTCTTACAGTACATGCAAGTGGAATTGCTTTGCTGGGAGTTGTTGTTTATATAATAGAATATTTCTCAGGTCTATATTTTCTGCTAGTCCAAGCAGGATTAGTTTGATTTAGTTAACCTACTTCTAAATTACACACATTAAATAGGATGATCAGGGAAAGAGGTGACAGCCTTTAACCTTATCATTTTGAGCAGAAAGCATGATTATCTGACCATTCTGGAAATTATGAAAAACAAATGCAAAATTGGTGGTGTCACTTGATCATTGAAATATTGGGGAATGGAAAGTTTGCAGTAAAATGTCAGCAAAACATATCAAGCTTTAGATTTTATCTTCAGAAATATGAAAAGGTTATCCAGATTGTTCTGATTGAGTTGAGTTTCAGTAATATTTAATAAACTGAGATTGTGGATGTGGACCTGTATATTTTAATACAGAACTCAAATTGAGAGGTTGACCTCAAACTCCAAGAATGACATACATTTTGAGTTAATAAATAAAACAAGGAGGACACATGAATATTTTGAATAACCACATTGCATTTCATAATATATTTTTAATTATACTTCTATGAATATAGATTTTATTTGTATTTATTATTTTTTATCAGAAATGTCCTGTGACCCTCCAAGGAATATCACAAATGCATCATTTTCAGAAAAGAATGTGGACAGAGAATTTTCACATGGAGAGACTGTGGAATATGTCTGTAGAGATTATTTTAGGTTTTCAAATGAATCCTCCTCAGCTTTGTGTGTAAAAGGAACTTGGCAATATCCCACCTGTGTTCGTAAGTTCATCTTATTTCCATAGTGGCTTTCTTATCATTTTCCATTTTTAAGCATAATTTTGAGAATAACATGTACTGACAAAAAACTGAAAACTGAAAATAGTGCACAATTTGACCTATATAAGTAAGAGGGGTGTTGTTACTTTCTCTGCTAGGAAACCCATTACTTCAGAAGTGGACAAGGTATCTAGAGCGTCCTGTTAGTTTTTATAAGCAGTGTAATTCATACAAAGTGTGACATTGTGTAGGCTGCAAAATAATGATTGTTCTCACACATGTTTTATACAGAACAGGATTACTGTGATCCCCCACCTAAGCCGGCAGGGGGATATGTATCACCTGCAGAAGAGAGATACCACAATCACGATGAGGTTACCTATCATTGTAATGACACGTATGAATTACATGGAAACAGTACAGTAGTTTGCAGCCATGGGGAATGGACCGCAGTACCAGAGTGTGTTAGTAAGTTCAAATCAGCAGCATCACTGTCATGAATTTGCATTTAATTAAAGAAAGACAACCTGAAGTCCTTCCTAGTATCTGATAGGTCTGATTTAAATACACAGTTTTGCCTTTTTTTGGTTGCAATGACTATGAACATAGTGTTTTATATCCTTGAACATACATTTCAGAACTGTACTAATGCAGTACTAAGTCCTTTCACTTTGGACCTTTGATCAAACACTATAGATTTGAACCCAGCTAACACAACGTTGTGGTAACGTACACCTGGTTATTCTCTAGTTTGTTCAAGACATATTTGAGCAGATTGAAATTTTGGAAAGGTGGAAATGTGTGTCCCTTTGGAGAAAATGACAGAAAGAACAGATCAAATAGTGTTGATATCGATGTGCTCATTTCCACAGTCACCTGACCTGACAGTCACCTGACCTGAACCCAACTGAAATGTTATACAGTACTGCAGTTTCTGATAGTTTGCTGTTAAATGCCTCTAGACAACATAAGCATTAAACATAAGTCTTTTGAAGAAGTTAATGCTTTTCATTGCATTGTTCATTAGAGCCCTGTATTATACCATCACCAATAGACGCGAAGTATAACCTTCAAAGTCCAAGGGATCAAGTACATGTTAAACATGGAAAGACATACAGTTTCAAATGCAAACCTAATCATTACATTAAAAATGGAAACTACTTGAACACAGCAGAATTGGAGTGTCTTAATGAAGAAATTGCTTACCCAACATGTAAGTATGATACATATTAATGGCTTTTGACTCATGAAATGTTTTTCACGTCTGTCTCTTCTGTTGAGCTGTTGTGATCATTTGATTTTATATATTGTGCATACAGCCATGTAAAATGGATTGACGTCAAAAACAAGATATGTAGTGTAAGCAGTGTAGGCACCATTTACAACAGTGATAGTTAATTTGCCTTTTACTGTTTCAAACCCTTAGATGATCTTTAGGTGAGGGCTGCTGTAGTCTCATGATTTGCCAATCATAATAACAATCATCAACAGCAGTATTTTTTAGACAGGACAAATCAAGACCCTTTTCCCTCAGGATGAACCCGGCGGCCATGTAGGAGCCGCCAACAAGGAAAAGAAAAAGTGGCCCATCTGAAGGGTTGACCAATCATAGGATGAATGTGTGGAGTCTCCTTTCAGCACAATACCCTCAGCTCCCACTAATGGTTGCATATTAGGCCCTTAATTCTCATTATATAAAGCTGTAAACAGCAAAGATAATACCATCATATTTCAGCTGAAATACTCTACTCTCCATTTTTATAGAAACATTGAAACGTTAGTGGTAGTCGTGAATCACTAAAGCTTTGTATTTGACAGAAGCAGCAGCTTATTTCTCTTCGTGTGAAAACTGGTGAGAGTCGCACTCCCTGAATGCTGTCTTGTGTGCTCTTCTTCTTCACCAGGTGTACAGGGATGAGAATAAGGATGCAGAGACGCTACACTGAAGACCAACAATACAATACATATATTCCGCTGTTCTTGATTTTGTTCTTGTTTTGCAAATAAAGAGGTCATTCTAAAAATTCAAATATGAATTGTGATGTTCCTGTGTTTCAAAATGTGATCAGCAAATTATGTTCCTGTTCATAAATATTCTTCAAATGTTAAAGTTTGAATTCTCTATCATTTTAGGAAGTCTATTAATGTTGCATACAGCACATTTAGTCTCAACTACAGATTGCAACAACAACTGTCAATGTCAAGAGTAACAATCATAGCAGCACCTCGGAGATTGAACACAGCTTCCTGTCTAGATTTCCCTACGACAAAAGTGCAGGGAGGGGAGAAGGATCCCTGTCAAACCACTAATTATGAGGGATAGTTAGGGGGTTTGTCAGCATTTGTCCATGGATTTGCACTGGGTTAGGGTTAGGGGCAGAGTTTCCCTTAAACTTAGACTGTCAAAATAATGAAAGTTAACAATTCTGAAGGGTTATGACTGTAGAAAGATTAAGTTAAGGCTTAAGAGTCAGTTTTGTCAGTTTGCTAAAATAAGGACTTTTTAAGATGGGTCTTTGCTGTGAGGGTTGAGTTGGGGGTAAGGATTGGTCAAGGTTAAAGGTCTACTTAAAAGGTCTTTAAAATAAGAAAATATTCTATTTTATTTTATTTAGATCATGAACTGTTTGGTGGCTTTATTGTGTTCTAGACATCAACATTAAATGATTAATACATAAAACTTGCAGACATCTGAAGAAGCACTTTTTGGAAGCTGTGAATGTCGGGTCAAGATTGAATTCTAAGATTTGAAAAATTAACTGGAGCAACTGAGAAATGTCAATTGTTGTCCCTTATATTTTTTTAGTGGCAGTCTCCCAATGTTTCTTGCTGGGACATACACTGATCAGCCATAATATTATGACCACCTGCCTAATATTGTGTAGGTCCCCCTTTTGCCACCAAAACAGTCCTGACCCATCAAGGCATGGACTCCACTAGACCTCTGAAGGTGTGCTGTGGTATCTGGCACCAAGACGTTAGCAGCAGATCCTGTAAGTTGTGAGGTGAGCCCTGCATGGATCGGACTTGTTTGTCCAGCACATCCCACAGATGCTCGATTGGATTGAGATCTGGGGAATTTGGAGGCCAAGTCAACACCTTGACCTCGTGATTCATCAGACCAGGCCACCTTCCATTGCTCCGTGGTCCAGTTCTGATGCTCACGTGCCCATTGTAGGCGCTTTCGACAGTGGACAGGGGTCAGCATGTGCACCCTGACTGGTCTGCGGCTACGCAGCCCCATACGCAAAACAAACTGCGATGCACTGTGTGTTCTGACACCTTTCTATCAGAACCAGCATTCACTTTTTCAGCAATTTGAGCTACAGTAGCTCGTCTGTTGGATCGGACCACACGGGCCAGCCTTCACTCCCCATTGCATCAGTGAGCCTTGGCCGCCCATGACCCGGTCGCCGGTTCACCACTTTTCCTTCCTTGGACCACTTTTGATAGGTACTGACCACTGCAGACCGGGAACACCCCACAAGAGCTGCAGTTTTGGAGATGCTCTGACCCAGTCATCTAGCCATCACAATTTGGCCCTTGTCAAAGTCGCTCAGATACTTACGCTTGCCCATTTTTCCTGCTTCTAACATATCCCAGCCACTGACAGGTGCCATGATAACGAGATTATCAGTGTTACTCACTTTACCTGTTAGTGGTCATAATGTTATGGCTGATCGGTGTACATACATATGCAGATTTCTGACAAGTGAAAATAAATATAATTTAGGGTAGAGTTAGATTCATACAGGCGAGACAGAAGAATATAGTTGTTTGGCTTGCCATGTTCTTTTGAAGTTCATGACATGTTTATTTCCCTATCATTAAATGGACACATAAAATGGTACGATTCTTTCAGGAGACACAATATCACCTGCAACACCCAGAGCAGATTAATTATCAAATTTAGGGCTAGACCAAGTCAAATGTTTGACCCACCCCCAAATACCCTATGGCGGTTTGATTTACAAATAGTATTTTAACAATAAATTAAACCACAATAGGGTACAGATTTGCATATGGTTTCGCACTTAGAGTACATATAGTGTCATCACTTGGGGCTCAAAGTTTTCTGGAAGTAAATAGATTAAAACAAAAATCCTGGTTTGCTTCCCTCCCCCAAACAGTGCAGGAATTTAAATTTTATTTCTAAATTTTAGTAAAAAGTTAACTTTTTCTGTTTGTTTGGTTTGTTTGTTTCTCTAAGTGATTACCTCTCTTCTAAAGTCCTTGTTTATACAAGAGATGGCATTAAATACTTTCAAGAAATTATTAACCTGAAAGAGACTATTTTACACCATGTGCTTTAGCTTGACTTTCACAATTTGGGTTTTCCATGAGAACATCTAGTCTGCCTTAACCTGGAATAAGATGGAAATGGTAAAATTCATTTTAAGACTGATGTTGTGGATCATTATTTGTGCTGCTGTTCAAATGGAGGAAGGCAAGTCTTTCATTTAATTTTTAATTTCTTTCCTGAAGTCTAAACCTTGATAGTAATGATAAAGCACAGCTAAAACTGCAGCATAACTTGACTAAATGTTGCTTTAGATACATTGTGGACATTTGTGGACAGTCCTGCTTCATTTTTACTTTTCTTTTCAAGTTGGTCTTCTTTCTTTTTTAAAGAAATTATTTATAATGCATTCAAGTTATCTATGTGAGGTAACAAGTGAATCAAAGTATTATGTTTTTTCTGATACTCTTGTGTGTCTTTATATGGAGACGGCCAAAAGGCAGAATAGTAACTACAGTAGTTATAAAGTAAATAGAAAATTGTTATGCATACCATAAATTACCACAGAAATTTCAGTTTCAGTAGCTTAGGCTGGTAACTTAACTTTCATAACCATTTATTTATTGAAATACAGGCTTTGCTGCTTCAGTAACTTCTTTCAAAAATCTATCTTTCCCCTTGAAAATATATAAATATACAGTCCTGTAACAAAGTCAAATTTATCAAAAGACTTCTGGCCATATTAAACCAGTCAGTTTACCTTGATCTAACTATTTCTTAAAGGCATTTGATACTGTATCATAACCTATTCATGTACGTGAATATATCTTTACTGCATTACTACAATTTGAAAGATATGAGCTATTAATTCTTATTGTTTTAACCCTTTTGTTATTGTATCTTTTTATTTAGGTAGATGAGGAAGTTATTTGCATTGGTCCATCTATTTAGATTATCGATGTTTTCATGTACTCTTCAAGTTTCTAACTATAATGTATTTTCCAGTGTGTATGACGAACTCATGGAGTTATTAACATTATGTATTTATTTTAAAGAAATAACATAAAAGGATATCTACAAGATTAATGAGGGCCTTAGATTCACCTTTGATTACAGATTTAAACCTGCTGACAGAGGAGTGTCAAAGTATATAAGATTCAAGTTCTATAGTATTTAATCTTGTTTGTCAGCTTTCCTTCAGAGAGTTTTCTCTGTATTATTGTTTCATAAAGCATAACCATTAACCACAACAAGTGAAAAATGTGTGGAGTTGTTTTTTGTTCTTCACATAATTATCTGCTGCATGGTGTTTGATAACGTTTGTATTTTTGTGCAACTATTTTAAGTCACATTTTCTGTCACCACACAACTGTACTTGATTTCAAATTCTATTGAATTTCTTACTGATTATGTATAATGACGTTTCTAGAAATCACATTATCAAGCGGCATTCTTGGCCTTTTATCTCTTCTGAGGTTTCTTACAGATTTCAACATTAAGAAAGTGTCCAATCGAGAGGAGCCATTCACCTCATCATGCTCGTTTGGTGTCCATTAATAACTAAGTGATCAAGGATCCTATCCAGTCTGTTTTTGAATGTTCCCAAACTGTCTCTTCAGCCACATCGCTGGGGAGTTTGTTCAGATTGTGACGCCTCTCTGTGTGAAGAAGTGTCTCCTGTTTTCTGTCTCTAATGCCTTGAAGCCCAATTTCCATTTGTGTCCCCGTGTGCGTGTGTCCCTGCTGATCTGGAAAAGCTCCTCTGGTTTGATGTGGTCAATGCCTTTCATGATTTTGAAGACTTGAATCAAGTCCACACGTAGTCTCCTCTGTTCCAGGGTGAAAAGGTTCAGTTCCTCAGTCTCTCAGTAGGACATTCCCTTCAGACCTGGAATAAGTCTGGTTGCTCTCCTCTGAACTGCCTCTAGAGCAGCGATATCTTTCTTGAAGTGTGGAGCCCAGAACTGTCCACAGTATCCAGATGAGCTCTAACTAGTGCATTGTACAGTCTGAACATTACTACCCTTGTTCCCAATTCTACACTTTTGACAATATACCCTAACATTGTGTTTGCCTTTTTTATTGCTTCCCCACATTGTTTGGATGGAGAAAGTGAGGAGTTCTCGTAGACTCCTAGGTCTTTCTCATGCGTTACTTCATCTATTCCTCCCATAGTGTAATTATAGTGGACATTTTGTTACCTGCATGTAATGTACTTGTACTTGTCCACATTGAATTTCATCTGCCAGGTGTTGGCCCACAACTGAATATGATCTAAATCCCTTTGAATAACCTTAGATTATATTCACGTGTGAGCTGACACCTAGCAGATTAAATTCAATGTGGACAAGTGCAAGGTATTACATGTAGGTAATAAAAATGTTACCCTGAATACCTACAGCTTCCAATTTGAGGATCAGTCTTTGGTGTGGAACCTTATCAGAAGCTTTTTTGGAAATCTAAGTATATCATATCATATGCTTTCACGTGATCTACAGCTGCAGTTGCATGTTCAAAAAATTCTAATAAATTAGTAAGACATGATCTGCCTCGACCAAGAATATGGTTTTCATTAAGATGCTCCTCTATTTTCTGTCTAATAATTTTTTCCAACATTTTACAGGTGATGCAGGTGAGACTGATTGGTCTGTCATTCCCTGGCTCAGTTTTGTCCCCTTTCTTGTGGATTGGTATGACATTTGCTGTCTTCCAGTCAGTTGGCACATCCCCTGTTCTAAGTGTCTTTTGGAATATTTTAATTAGCGGCCTATAAATAATTTCCCTAATTTCTTTAAGCACTGTTGGAAATATCCCATCTGGCCCAGGTGATCTGTTTGTTTTTAATTCTGCTAGTCTCTTTAGTACCTCCTCCTCCTCATTTAAGCTGATCTCTCTAAGGGTTTGACTGGACTGGTTGTTAACCTGTGGCATGTTATCCGTTTTTTCTTCTGTAAACACCTCTGTGAAATACTCATTTAGAACATTTGCCACATCTTGTTCGTTTTCTAATGCAGTGTTTCTCAGTGTTCCGCGGAACAGTGGTGTTCCGTAGGATGGGTGTAGGTGTTCCTTGAAAAAAGTAGAAAATAATACAGCTAACCTTACATTTAAATTAAACCGCAATCAATCAGGTTTTAAATAGTAAACCAAAGTTAGTTGTTACAATGTTGCTCATAACTCATAAAATTGACAAACATGGGGTTTATAAACCAATACAACGTTTTCTACAACCCTCTAAACCAATAGAAAATATTTTTTAAAGTGACCTTGCATTTCAGTGTGCTTCGGTTAGTGTTTATTCTCGTTAAGCAGATTACCGTAGACCGTGGCAAAGAAGCACATTTTTACTAAAAAGAACATTAAATCGCTTTTCCACATTCACAAATGAAAGAACTTATGTTTGCTGATGACGATGACTACACAGCATCAGCAGCTGACAGGGGATCACAGTGAAAAGGAAAAAGAAAACGATAAAGTAAGAAAACGGGCCTCCCAGACAATGTTGGATACAACTGAAACTATACCCGAAACTATGAGTGTTTTGACTATGATTTGTATTGCAATATTTGTAACTTACATAGTAAATAAATTACACTTTTGAGGGTATTTAAATATATAGGCTATACTTATATATGTGTGTGTGTGAGAGAGACTTACAACGTCGTCGTCCCCACACACTTTAGGTTGGCATTTATTTTGTATATAAGGTCTGAAAGGACATGATGTCAGCCTCTAAAAAGGAGCTGCATGCAGGTGAACACTTTTTGAAAACAACCGAACTGTTACAGGTGAGCAAATAAGCGCTCAACACATCAGAACAAACACAGATCACTGTCACAGCCCCCCAGAGTGACACCTCTGTGCCACAACACGGGCACAGGTATGGCACTGATTCTTTCTATGTATTATTTTTTTACTTTTCACAACAGACTATGAATAACAGTACACACAGTATTTGTCAACCAGTTGTTTTAAATTTATTTCACTTCAATGTTCAATTACTAGTCAATCACATACACGTACGTTGTTAATAAACGGTTTTCCATTTAAATACGTTATTTTAACGTCTGATTCAGCGCCAACAAGCGGGCGGAATGGACGCCATCAGCCTCCCAGTTGCACACAGTCCTGCAGCGCTGTGTCTGTACAGGCAATTGTTCACTTGCAAAGAAAAAACTGAACAAATATTAAAGTACAAGATGTGCCCACCACGGGACTATGTAATGTCTGCTTTAAAGGACTCAACTTCAAATCTTATGCTTAAATGCGAGTAGAAAATACGCATTTTAATAAAAATGATAATAAATACAATTGAATTACATACTTTTATGAAAGCACAATAATAAGCAAAACCGCAGCACGGGCATAGTATAACCAAGAATGATATCGATAGTTTGTATTTGCAGTAATAAAAATAATCCTATCTAAATTTAAAATAAATCCACGTAAATTACAAATAATTCCTGTGCATCCTAACTGGTTCTGCGACCTTAACAATGAAATACTTAATTTAATACCAAAATAACATGCAACGTGTTCATAGCCTAAAACAAATCACACAAACTGAATAAACTAGTCCTAACCCATGACGTGGCTCTTTAACATGACAGAGTATAACTATTAACGGGATCCTCACATGTCAAGTTTAAAGATTAAACCTTTACAAACCGATATCACTTAAAAGAAGTTAAGAGGCCAATAATGTGTTCATGTATAGTATCAGGTGTTGATACTTACTATACTTGTTGAAATAACCCTCTTATTGCATTGATTTCAATGTGTGTTTTCGGTGCTGGTGAATTGAAACCAGTGACAGCGTTTTTCATGGCTAGAACAATACATGGCATTGAAATCCGTTTAAGTATAAGTTGCTTGATCCGTGTATCTTCACAGATAAAAAAATAAACTGTATTCTTTATAAGCTTTTTACGTACTTACAGTTTACAGAGAAGATATCTGTTTAAGTTTAAGAAAATGCGTTTCACATCAGTGATTATCAGAAAACTAACGCCTGCATTAAAATGACGGTGCACATTACACGTCCTTTGACACGCATTATCGATGTCTGAGTTAATACTTTGATTAATAATTTTAAATGAATACATTAGCTTAGTTGTTTTATAGTATTTTCAAAAACATGGATACATTGTTTATCTGTCCAGTCTGAACCTCAATTTGTTTCAGACTGGCCATTGCAATTACACTGGTAAGTTTATAATGGTAGGCCTATTTTGTATTTTCGTCAGTAATTATTTGCCTGTTGGGAATGCATGGTGCACTGATTGCCTATATACAGTTAGCAATATAAAAGCAATACAATCTGTGATTAAACTGCAGTTTTAAGATTATATAATGTGGTGTGCCTCAGGATTATTCCAAGTGCCTGGGTGTGCCTTCTCTAAAAAAAGATTGAGAACCACTGCTCTAATATACTTCAGTTTTTAGCCTTTACCCATTTCACTTCCTCCTTTCCTCTCTTGATATTTTTTTGCATACTTCTATTAAAACACTTTGGCACTAATTTCTAAGTAGTATATTGTTGAAATATAACAAACCTTTTTCAACCATATCCCAGTCAGGGTTCTAGGGTTACTTTTTTCAGGAGCACTGTGTCCCTACATTTTTCAATTTAGGGGCACAGTTCAAAATTTAGGGGCACATGCACATCAAATAAAAAAACAAATGCAATAATGTACAAGACATGTAAATACATGCACACACAGCAGTGCCATTGCAATCTCAAAACGAAACCCAAACATTTTTCATTTGTTATTTCGTTTACAATATGAATTTATATTTTGAATTCAATATTTATGGCAGTGATTTGATCATAGTCCGAGCCTTCTGTAATAATACACCACGGCTGTGCAGTGCACTTCCAGGGGCTGTGAGAAGCGCCCCTCATGATAGTTTAAAGAAATCTTACAAATCACCTTTTAAAAAAGTGTCAGTTAGTTATAAGTTTTAAAATCCTCCTAGCCTTTTTATTGCTTGCCCCCCTTTATTGGCTATCCTGCTTGTTTTCTTGCTTACTTGGTTTAATCTGTATGTACTGTACTGTACTGCTGTATTGCATCTTTTTACTATTTTTGTTTAGACTCTTTCTTCAGTGTAGCAAGTGGGTATAATTAGAGTGCCTTATAAATAAAATGTTTAATAATAATAATAATAATAATAATAATAATAATAATAATAATAATAATGTAGTTGAGGAGGTAAAAAAACAGGCGTAGCTTGCGAGATGCACACCAGTTCAAGAAACGGGAAAGGCTGAGTAATTTGTGCGGTTTTAATGGATCCAATGTGCCATCGTTGATGGTCTTCAATGTAAATTCAAGTAGCTGCGCCCCAGGTTGAACCAACTAAGTAAATCTTAAGAGATTTGTAGATTTAAATAATTGACATTATCGATTAGTTGTTGCAGCCCTACTGTCACTGAGTACTACTGTAACTGTAAATTTGTTTTAATGACGAGGCGGCTAACAGTCCACAACCAAACTACATTTCCCACATTTGCTACCGTAATAATGTATAAAATATCGTTATCTTTCAAGTTGGAAGCACTGCCCAAGGGGGAGGGGTTTCTGCACACTTCCGCGGGAACCCGATTGAAACGTCACTCTATCAAAGCTGCCATTGGCCCCTGCGCTCGTCACTCAGAACAGGTCCCTTCCCACTTCCTGTTCTATAAAATGTGACGTCAGCGCAGGTTCGTCCTCTTTTGCCTCTTCGCTTGACTCAGGAACGTAAGCTCTCTGTGTCTGTGTTTGTAATAAACATTCAAACTGCGTATTTCGGCTGGCTGGCTCACTTCATAGTGTTGTTCACTACCGTTTTCGCTACACATCGTCTCTGTCTTGTGCGTGTTTAGTTATTATTGATAGCTAATCCCGATTCTGTCCCATCCGCGCACCGGAGGTCCGGCTGCGCTTTCGGTTTCAGTTTCGTTCACAAGAAGAGCCTTTTAAAAATAATAGTCGTGGTTATATAGTGCTATATATATTCCGACTGCTTGCTGTGTTGGTTTTTTGTCCACAGGGCTTTATCCTCCACAGCAGGAGTACTAGCTACCGGGCTCTGCTGCAATTGCCGCCGCGCCCGGCGACTCCCCTCTCCGGCGAGTGATGGAGGGGCCTCGGGGGCGTTGGATCTCCGCCTCTCCCCGAGCCCCTCCGTCCCCTCCTCCAGGATGGTAGTGCTGGGGACAGCCGCACCTGCGTCCTCTCCTACTCCCGCTGCTGTGCCGGCTGTCGCTCCCGCACCTGCCACGGCAGCTGCCCCCCCCCGCGACAGCCGCGCCGCCCCTGCCTGACTTGCCCACGGTGCGCGCCCCCGTGCGTGCACGCGAACGACAAGGAGGAGTGGTTGAGTGACGTCCCCGGGCTCCCTCCCCCTCTTCTGAGTCTTCGCTGGCCTCCTCCCCGCTGCGCCGTTGTCAACGGAGATCAGGCTCAGTGGACAGAGAGCGCAATGAGGCTATCCTTGCTCTCAGCAGCAGGATGGACCAAATCTGTGCTCTCCTGGCCACGCAGGCAGCGCAAGCAGTGCAACAGGTGCCGCCCCCCCCACACCATGACACTCCGCCGCTGGCTTACACTGCGCCGGTGGAGACTGAGGGGAGTCTGTCTGCCCCATCCCAGGAGGAGGGCAGCAGACAGGCCACCTGGGAGGAGGACTGCCTGTCTCTGGGTCCTCACGAGGACTCAGAGCTCGAGGCGGAGCTCATGGAGGAGGAGCTGGTCACTCCCACCCCTCCTCCTCCGTTGAGCGTGGACGCCCCTCCTGCTCCCACGGGACAGGACAGGGAGTTCTGGGCAGTCATCCAGAGGGCTGTGGAGTCTCTTTAGCTCCCCTGGCCCTCTGATCCTGCCCCACCGCGCTCCAGGTTCCCACAGCTGCCTGAACTCCTCGAAGAGCTGAGGGCTACCTGGGACCATCTGGCAACAGCCCCTGTCCTAGCCAGGAGAGGGGAGGCTTATGCCAGGACCCAGAGAGTTGCAGAAGCGGGCTTGGTGGATTTTCCCTGTGTAAATTCCACCATAGCCACCCTCGTCTCCCTACTTCCGATGTCCGCGGAGCCACGTGACCTGGCCTGCCCCAACAGGCAGTGTCGCATCATGGAGTCGCTGCTCCAGAGGGCGTATGAGGCTGGAGCCCAAGCGGCTCGCCTCCAAAATACGGAAAGCCTGCTGGCCTTGTACTTGGCTCAGCTGGCAGAGCCCTCGGAACAACATGGCACATCACCCATCCCGCCCCCTATCTCAGAGATAGCGGCGGCGGCGGATCAGCTGGTCACGGTGATGTGCCAGGGAGTAAGGGCGACAGGGCGATCCTTGGCAGCCATTGTGGCGGCGCGCCGCCAGCTTTGGCTGTCCCAGGCCCCTCTGTGGAGGAGATGCTCTCGCGCACCCTCCAGGAGAGGGAGCTGTCCCTGCAGCTGGCCCGAGTGTACCCAGTGGCACCTCGGGTTCAGCAACGCAGGCCGTCTGTGGCAGCTCGCCGGCGGGGAGGCCCCCCGACCGTGGCTTCCAGGTCACAGCCCCGCCCACCTTCCGATCTCCGCCAGCATTTCACTGGCAGGCAGGCGCCCCCCCAGGCTCGCCGCCCCAGTGGCCCATGGCAGCTCGTGGTAGGAGGGGACCCGGCCCGACCCCGCCTCCTCCACCACCCGAGCCCCATCCCCGAGGCGTTCCAGCAGCCTCTGGCCCAGCTTTACACCCCCCAGCAACTCTCCAAATGGCAACACTGCACCCAAGACTCTTGGGTGCTCCAAATTATATCAGTTGGCTACTCCCTGCAATTTCAGACACGTCCACCCCCCTTCCAGGGCATGGTGTGGATGCAAGTGAGGGACCCGCTCTCCTGGAGACGCAAGCAATGCCGGGGCAGCACGAGGGATTTTATTCCCCATAATTGCTTGTGCCCAAGAAAGATGGTGGTTTCCGCCCTATCTTGGATCTGAGGCACCTGAACCGCCACCTCAAGGTGCTGCGCTTCAAGATGCTCAACCTGCGCACCATGTCCCAGGCCATCAAGCCCAGTGACTGGTTCACCACGGTGGATCTGAAAGATGCGTACTTTCACATCCCCATTGTGCAGGCACACAGGAAGTTTCTCCACTTCGTCCTCGAGAGCCGAGCGTTCGAGTTTGCTGTTCTCCCCTTCGGCCTGTCGCTAGCACCACGCACTTTTTCCCAGTGCATGGACGTCGTGCTAGCCCCCTTGCGTTCCAGGGGGTCCGCGTCCTCAATTATCTAGACAACTGGCTGGTTTGTTCTCACTCGAGGGAGCAGGTTTGGATTCACACAGACCTGATTTTAGGCTGCCTCTCCAAATTGGGCCTTCGGGTCAATCGAGAGAAGAGCCACCTGACGCCAACTCAGCAGGCACAGTTCCTCTGACTGTGCCTCGATTCCGTTGCCATGCTCGCCACGCTGGCACCAGAGAGAGTTGCCTCAATACACACGTGTCTCTCCCTCTTCCGACTGAGAGCTCGTGTCAGGATGTCCCTTTGCCAGAGGCTGCTGGGCCAGTGGCTGCATCACAGACCCTCCCCCTTGGCCTCCTCCAGTTGAGGCCATTGCAGTGGTGGTTCAGGTCTCTCAGGATGCACCCTCGCCGTGATCGAGCACGCCGAGTCACAGTCACTCCGGCTGGAAGGCGCCCCGTTGGTGGTGGAGCCCCCACAGTTTGACCCTCGGTGTGCCCCTGGGGCCAGCTTACCACCGAGCAGTCATGATGACAGACGCCTCCAAGCAGGGTTGGGGAGCAATCTGCAACGGACGTGGAGTCCGAGGCAGGTGAACCGAGCCCGCACGGGCCGTCCATATCAACATCCTGGAGTTACAAGCAGTACTCCTTGGACTGTCTCATTTCCTGCCAGTCCTGCGGGACAGACACGTGCTGGTCCGGACGGACAACACAGCAGTGGTAGCCTATATCAACAGGCAAGGAGGTCTCCGGTCGCGCAGACTGTACTGTCTAGCATGCCGTCTGCTTCTGTGGGCGCAACCACGGTTCCACTCCATCAGAGCAGTTCACCTCCCAGGCCTGTCCAACATGGCGGCAGAACTCCTCTCTCGGGGAGGCCCCCCAGTCTCAGAATGGCGCCTCCACCCGCTTGTGGTACAACAACTGTGGAGCCAGTTCAGCAGGGCAGACGTGGATCTCTTTGCCTCGGCAGAGTCCACACACTGCCCACTATGGTTCTCTGTCCAAGACCGCTCAGGAACCCTAGGGATCGACGCGCTAGCTCACAAGTTGCCGCGCTGTCTCCTTTACACATTCCCACCGTTCCCACTTCTCCCGGTGGTCCTGGCCCTATCGCTGTCCACGCTCAAAGTGTATCTGGTGGCCATCTCGACATGTCATGTTCGGATTGATGGCGAGCCTCCTCGGTCTCATTTCTGGCTGTGCAGTTTCTGAAGGGAGCTCAATGGCTACGGCCTTCTCGAACCCTTTCACTGCCGGAGTGTCGGCTTCACCTGCTCTGCCCTGTGCGGGCCCTCAGGTGCTATTTGGAACGCACTAAGGATATTCGGCGCTCAGACCAATTGTTTGTGTCTTATGGAGCGCGGACACAGGGCCAGGTGCTTTCAAAGCACTGCCTCTCGCATTGGATTGTGGACACCATTACCATGGCCTACGAGTCTACCGGCACCCCGGTGGCTGATCACCTGGTGGCCCACTCGACTCGAGGCGTTGCCACATCGTGGGCCCTTTTTCAAGGTGCCCCCTTGGATGGATGTGACGGGACCGGTCCCTTCCATTGGGAACATGTCGAGCCCCAGTAGCCTGCAGGCTCTGGCTCCTGCTTTTCCTCTCCCAGTCTGCCCCTGTAAGTGCATCCTGAGGGAGCTAGTGAACCATGTATTTTCCTTCCACCAGACTATGCCTTCCAGTCAAACACCCACGTGAGCTGCTCCTGGATGTACAGACAGCCCTGTTGATGTGTTCCCAGGGCTTATTGTGTGGCCTACAGGCATGTTGCCTTAAGAGGCTGCCCTGTATATAGTTTGTTCATTGTAATTGTGTCGCAGTGGTGCATGCGTTTGGCCTGTATCCCGCTCTGTGTATTGGTCAGCAGGTCTGTGGCCCACTCTGGCTGTATTACGCCATAGAGCAGGGGACCGCTGCTGTTGTCCTCTAGCGGAGGGCACTGGAGTTCTCCAGTGCCCCACTGTGTACATATTTCATTTATTCACACGGTAGAGCTGTAGTTGTCCTGCGTTAGCTGCGCTATTCGCCAGGTGTCAACTGCTCCTGTGTTCCACGTGTGGCACATGAGCCAGCTCCTGCACCCCGTCATGTATATATGTATTATGTGTTAAACAGCAGGACTGTGGCTCCATTCTAAAATTGTAGCATGGAGTTCACTGCCGCTGTTCCCAGCTGACGGCGCTTGAGATTTGCTGCCTCGCTGTGTATATAGTTCCTTTGTTAACACAGTAGAGCTAATGTTGCCCTGCGTTGGCCAGTCTAACCAGCAGGCGTCAACTGCTCCTGTGTTCCATGGGCAGCGCATGACTTTGTTCCTGCACCCCGTGGTGGATATAGTTCGTTCGTACGAAATCTAAATTTTCATCACAATGGAGCTCTTCCACTCTGTACTGTTTAGTCGAGTTGGATGCTCTTATGCTGCGTGGTGACAGCATGAAGGTCTTGTTGTCATGCGATATATATGTATTGTGTATTGTTCAGCTCGGCTACTCTGTTGACTAGCCAGCTATGTATTATATTGTATTTTTTTTTTTTCATTGGGTCTGTGGTCCCACTGCTATTGGATCAGGGGTCCACTGCCATGATATTGCGCGGAGGACGCACAAGTGCTTGATTGCCCGCGCCAGACATTGTGCAAGTAGATTACGGCCTCGCTCCTAGCTGCACTAGTAGAGCAGCCGGCCTTGCTGTTGTAAGCGGAGGGCTTAAGAGTTAACCTCTGTAGTCGTATATGCTGATTGCAGACAGTTCCTGGTAGAGCGTGACTACGGTCCTCGCTCCTGGACGACTCAGGTGTGGCCCTATGGGGCCCCTGAGGTTACTGTCTGGAGTTGTGTTGCTGAGGTCCCCTAGCAGTACACCTCAGGGCAGGCTCCCTTATCAGCTCGCTGCCTCCTCCCTTGCGACGGTTTTGTTATATAGTAACCCCTCCCCCTTGGGCAGTGCTTCCGACTTGAAAGATAACGATAGGTTGCATATGCAACCCCGGTTATCTGAAAAAGGAAGCTCTGCCCAAGGGTTGCAAGGTCGCGCGGGAGTCCAAGCTCCCGGCAAAAGAGGACGAACCTGCGCTGACGTCACGTTTTATAGAACAGGAAGTGGGAAGGGACCTATTCTGAGTGACGAGCGCAGGAGCCAATGGCAGCTTTGATAGAGTGACGTTTCGATCGGGTTCCCGCGGAAGTGCGCAGAAACCCCTCCCTCTTGGGCAGTGCTTCCTTTTTCAGATAGAGCCCTGCCAGTCTATGTTTGGGAAATTGAAATCCCCCATTATAACAGCCACATCCTTGCGACATGCAGTCCTGATTACACTGTACAATGCAACATCTTTCTGAATATCTGAGTTGGGTGGTCTGTAATGCACTCCTACTACTAATCCTCCAGATCTTTTATGCAAAAGTTTAACCCACAAAGATTTTGTTTTGTTACTGGGATCTAATTTGAATTCTTCTGCGTCAATGTCATTTCTGAAATATAATGCTACCATTCTTTGGGCCTGTGCCTCCTAAACTGTGTGTATCCTTTCAACTTGTATTCATCCCCATCATTTTCTCCAAGCCATGTTTCCGTTACTCCTACAACATCATAGTCACATGCCAGCACTGTGGCTTCCAGGTCTAACATCCTGTTCCTTATATCCTTGACATTGAGGTACAGACATTTCAGGACTTTCCCACTAGCAGTTTCCCTTTGTTCTCTTTCCTTAGTGGAACATCTCCCATTATCAGAGCTCCCTGCCCCCCTGGTCCCTAGTTTAACATATTCTAGTTTAAAAAGATGCGTTTGGTCAACAGACAAGGACGTTATTTATGTTGGTCCCTCTGTTTAGTGTATCCATTTTCATGGACATCTTCCTTTAAACTGAAATCCCTTCTCTTTTACAGAGGTGACATGTCAAAAACCATCTACAGAAGATTTTGGATATCCTAGCAAGAACATATATAAAGTTGGAGAAACAGCCGTGTTATTGTGTCCTCGTGGATTTAGGACTGTAACTTATGAGCAGAGCACTACTCTCACCTGCACAGAAAACCAGACTGTGAATGAAGGCTGGTCAATCCGCCCTTATTGTGAACGTAAGACTTCATGAAACACAGCTTGTTATTATTATTTTTTTTAATGATTTATAGAACATTATCTATAACTGGGAATTTATCAAGTACACATATGCAAAAACATAGAAACATATTTCATAGATAACATTATTTATGTGTAATTTATCTTCAGTACATGAATGAAAATGTCTGCTATCAAAACTAATCTTTGAAAAGGATTTCAATTATAATAATAATATTACAATAATACATTTTTTTATAATTACGGAAATGTTCTAATATTATTTTTTTATTTTTAGGAATTCATTGTGATATTGCTGGATTATTCATCCAGAGGACTGGGTATTCTCGTCCAAATAACAAATATCAATATGATGATATAATACAATATAATTGCTTACAAGGATACAAACCACAAGGGCGACAACAGTCAACATGTAGACTAAGTGGATGGGAGCCACAACCGATTTGCAGTGGTAAGAAAATGTTTTCCTGCACTTTTAATTAAATCATATTGTGGCAATGGATTAGAACAATTAAGTTTAATTCTATATCAAATATATATATATTGTTGCGATCTTGCTGTTGGTACTAATTTACAGAGGCATGGATAAAGGCAGTCACATGACAACAAACTTCCTCCAACTGAGTAGAAGGTTTATAAATGCACTTACAGCACAGAACACCCAGTTGTGATGCTCAAACTCCTGCGCAGAACAAGTGACGGTGTGCACTGTCCGAGCCAGGAGTCTGCGAGCAATCAACTACGTAACCAACTCAGCATTTCCTTATTTTTCTCAATAGCCAAAGCATCTGATCAGAACTACGCTCGCCATTGGCCAATAACAGAACACATGAGTACCTGGTGCTGAAGCATAATAAGCTTTGAGCAAATTAATATGATATACTTGTTCCGGTAGCCGACAATCTGGCTGTCGGACCCTATAGTTGACTCTTTCGACCATTTCATATTTTCCATTCCATGTAGTGAGTAGCTTGCACTCTACTGTAGGGACCAAAGTATTTTTGAGTATCTCTGTGGATACACGTTATACTCATGTCTCTGACTTTATGCAATTTCTCAGTAGCTACTAACTTCTTAGCAACCAGGGTTATCATGCTGCCTGAATCTAAAAGTGCAGTCACTACTTTCCCCTCTACCTTCACCTTACACATATGTTCAGGTTCGGGAGGCATTCTCACAGAAATAGCTGTAACAACTGGACAAGCATACAACACCGGGTTATCATTATGGTCTTCACACACATTACATTAAATGGGTTCATCCTGGAGATTACAGTAAGCGGCAATATGTCCCCTCACACTTAGCTACCTTTTTCAACTCTGTTGCCTTCCCCCAGATTCTTCCCTCTTATACCTGGTGGATGATTTGTAGATTACCACCAGGTGAACTCATTAAGGAGGAAAATGGCTGGCTGAGGGTTCTGAGACATGTAGTTTTTCTGTGGGTGACCATTATGTTATCTGTAGTCCACTTGTTTTTAAGCAGCCACCTTTCCACAGGACACATTCCCATTAACACCTCTGCCCTCACATATCTCCCATTGAGCACCCTTCCCCTTGGATTATCACAATATACAGTATATATATACAGATTTACAAATTAAAGGAAAAAACAACTTACTGTCCCAGTAAGGTGTTGGGCCACCATGAGCCGCCAGAACAGCTTCAATGCTCTTGGCACAGATTCTACGAGTCTCTGGACTACACTGGAGGGATGAACACCATTCTTCCAAAAGATATTCCTTCATTTGGAGTTTTGATGATGGTGGTGGAGATCACTGTCTAACATGTCAGTCTAGATATTCCCTCATTTGTAGTTTTGATGATGGTGGTGGAGAGCACTGTCTAACACATCAGTCTTAGGTTGAGATCTGGTGACTGTGAAGGCCATAGCATATGATTCACATCATTTTCATACTCATCAAACCATTCAGTAACCCTCGTGCCCTGTGGATGGGGGCATTGTCATCCTGGAAGAGACTTCTCCCATCAGGAGAGAAATGTTTCACCATAGGATAAAGGTGATCATTCAGAATAACTTTGACATGATTTGCAGTGACCCTTCCCTCTAAGGGGACAAGTGGACCCAAACCATGCCAGGGAAATGCCCCGCACAGCATAACAGAGCCTCCGGACCCCCTCACTGTAGGGGTCCAGCAGTCATGGCCTGTCCCGTTGTCTTGGTGTCCCACACATGCACTCGCCCACTTGTCAAGAATATGTTGAAGGTTGACTCATCTGACAACATTACTTTTTTGCCTATGGTTATTGCACTACTGAACTCTCAAATGTGCATTTGTCTTTGTAATGAGGAGTTTATGCACTGCCATCTTGATCCAAAATCGAGGTCAGCCAGTCCTGATCAGCATTTGTATACATGCCACAGAGCATGATGGGATGTTAATTGCTTAATTGTATCATGCAGTACACCTGTTTGGAGGAATCTGCATTCGTTATGTTCCTCCACTCATTTATTCAGGTTTTCCTTTAATTTGTCACCCGTCTGTATATAATGTATTTTTTATAATAATTAATAACTCCTCTTCCTGAGTGAGATATTTTTGGAAGGACATTTTTTTTATTATTATTATTTTGAATACATGGTCTTATGATGTTATTTTTCGAGTGACAACCCACTTCCTGGGGGCAGCACACACTCTTCACTGACACCCCTCTCTCTCGCCTGGGTACAGGTTCAGCCCTGCAGTAGAAGCCATGCTTGATCATCCCCTGCAGGCCAGAGAACAATCGAGTTAGTGTTACGGGCGGGGCGTAATGAGCCAATTGCAGTTAATTAGTCACTATTTATTTATTTATCTAATTTAAAATTCATTTAAGTATTGTTTTGTGCACCATTGGTTTTATGATTGTTGATTTATGAAGTATGTTTTTTTTTTTACTTCCTTATTTTCTACATTTGTGGTTTTTGGTGATTGGGTTAATTATTGGTTTATTTGATTGATTGTTTTGGTTGATAAGCACACGCCGCCGGGTTAAATTCCACGTGGACTCATCCTGCACGTCATCTCAGTGATTGTTTTCACCTGTACCCAAGCCTCTCTTAAGAGTATTTAAACCCAGAGAGATGGTCAGTCGGGGGGCAACCAACCACAGAGTAGCACATACACCCGGATCCAAGCCAAGGTGCAGCGCAGCAGGGAGGAACACGGCCGAGAGGGTGGGAGATAAGGGACAGCGGTGAGTGCCGGAGATGTCATCAGAAACCGATTATAAAAGAAGCTGGGGACTTTGCACTACGGGAGCCGACAGAGAAACTTCATGGAACGTTAAGTACTGTGCTTCCTTTCATGAGAAAAGGGAAGAGATAAAAGAAGCCACACAAAGCAGGAATTGAGCTTTCTTTGAGACTTTTCATTAGGGTGTTTCAGTTTTCTGTCCACCTATTGAAATAGGGTGCCTGTGAGACTTACCTGTACCGGCTGGCCTGTTATGCTGGTGGTCCTGGCGTGTGCCTATGAAATAGGAGGATTATTGAATAATTGCATTTGTGCATTCCCCTGCCAGGGGAGAGAATGGATGGGTGTGTACAAGGTCTTCTCTCATTAAATAAAAGAGGTGGCTTGGTCGTGGTCTTGTCACCCCTAAGTACCCCATAGGTGGTGACATTAGCACAGGTCTCTCCAGGCCTACTCTCTTCAGCCCTTCCTCGGCTCCGCACTCGGGTGCATCCACCTCAGTCCCAGTCCCTTGGCAACCTGTGCAACCTCCTGACACCTTCCAGTGCCCCACCCAGAAGCCGGTCTTAGCCGGTCTGCTGCCAGGATACGTGGCAAATCGGACCCCAGCCCTGAAGGGTTCCAGCAATCTCTGACTCGTGTGTTCAACCCCCAGTGACTCAATTTGGCACACTCACATCCAGGACTCCTAGGTGCTCCAAATGATAAACATTGGCAACTCCCTGTAATGTTGCGCACATCCCCCATACTCCGGGGTGGATCATGGACATTCATGAAGGACACACTGCAGCATGTGGTGCTCAGGGTGGAAATTTTAGCCATGCTTGAGAAGCTCAACATCCGCTAAGTGCCCCCCTTTGTGTAGCACCAGTCCATCACTTTGTCTCTGGAGAGTTTTGCTTCCATCTGCATGTGTCTGAACTCTCCACATTCTCAACATTCTGCAACTCTTAGCATCAACAGGCAGGGGTTTCTGTAGTTACCCAGCTGGTAGTCCTTCCACACGAGATGTCTGGGCATGAACCAGTCATGAACATGGCATTGTTTCTGCAGTTTCTTCTGAAGTTTCTCTCCCCCTTCTATATCAACAGGTTGATGGCATTCCATCCTGCTGCCTTCTCTTTGGAGGAGGAGAGACATTTGTAATTGCTTTTGCCCTGCACAGGCGTTGCAGTGCTACATGCACCATACTAGGGGGGTCCGACACACAGATCAGATGTTTGTTTCTTGTGGTGTGCAGACAGAGGGGCAGGCCCTGTCCAAACATCACCTGTCACATTGGATTGTTGACACTATTGCCACGGGATCCATCCCAGTGCTTGAGCAGCTGGTAGTGTGCTCTCTGTATAGCGTGAAAAGTGTCTATATTGTCCTACTCTACAAAGTGTTAGGTTTTTAACACTTTTGTAGAGTCAATGTAACTCTATAAATTGTTAAATTATTAACACTGGCCAACACTGGTTATAGTTACATTAACTCTACACTAGTGTATAGTGTTAAAAATCACAGTGCAATTTTTTACTGTAGAGTTAACACTATTATTAACTTGTATTATAACCATTCCAGACATATAACCCCTGTGCCTTTTAGTGTGCTTATACAGGTAATACTCACAAGCTGAGAAATAGACAAAGCAAAAAAAAAAACATTTGTTAGGTGTTGATTTAAAGACAAGACAAGTTGATTTAAAAAGGTTTAGGGTAGGAAAACCAGACAACACAAATGTAAATATATTGGTGGTTAAAGACACATTTTACACTCAAACAATCATTGCTTTACAATAATTAATATGTACACAATAATTAAGAAAAAATAACAAAATAAAACATACATTATTCTGGAAACTACCACAATGCATTGTGGGAAAGTTTAGTTATTTGGTTTACACCCAGTACAGTGTTGATTCAACACTCTTTATTTTGACACCCATTATTAACACTGACTCTCAAGATGGTTTAACTCTCAGAATGTTAATTTCACCTAATAAGTGTTGAAACAACACTGATTTTTAACACTATTTTAACACTAATTTTAACACTAAAGATTTTGCTGTGTGTATTTGTCCTTGACCCTTTTTCACACTTTCATTTGCTTCTATAGACTGAATGTGACAGGCCCAGCACCCTATATAGGACATCCTGTGTTGGCTCCAGTTGAGCCCCAGCAGCCTGTTGGCACATGTTCCTGGCCTCTGTGTGGTGTTGGCGGTCAAGTGACAGGGTTCCCATCTCCCTCTTCTGTCTGTACCTGTCTGCCAACCTCTGTCTGCACATCCTATTTGGCTGTTGGCCTCGAATGCCATGTTGTGAACTGCTCCCCCTGTTGAGCTTGACAGTTGAGCATGGCCTTGGTTCCTGGATCCTGCTGCTGTCTGATTGGTGGTGCACAGGTTCCTATTCTGGGCGGAGTAAAGGCATCTGTTGATCCCGGCCACTCTGTTTGTTCTGTTTGTTATTTTTTTGTCAAATACATTGACCGTTTTGGATTTAATTTTAAATGCATTGGACCTTTTTGTTTGTTTTTTATTTTACCTTTTTAATTGTTTCTTTATTTTGTCCAATGCATTTTCAGTTATTTTCAATGTATTTGACTTTTATGTTGGTGTGCAGTTTTGCGTTTATCACGTTTGTTTTGTTGTTTTGGGCACGTTTATTTTCAAGTTAATTGTTTTGTTAAAAAATCACAAAGATTTAAAAAAAATTTTTAAGTGATTTTAAGGATTGATATTTTAAAGATTTTAATCACAAGTATTAAATAATTGAATTGTTTTTTAAGAAATGTAAAATACTACATCCAATAAACAGTATTTTACTCTGTTTGTTCCAGTAGAGCCTTGCTTGGTGGCCCTGCTCCGGGTATTGACTGGTTACCTGCAGGCGCCTGTTGTCCCCTGCCTCCCTTATGGTGTTGTTTTTATTTCCAGTAGAGCGGGACCTTGTGACTTCTGGCTTGGTGGTGTACAGGTCTCTGTTGATTCCTGCCCCCCTTTTTCAGTTTGTTCTTATTTTCCACTGGAGCTTGACCCTGTGGCCCCTGCTCCTGGTTCGTTGATTGTTGGTGTGCGGGGCCCTGTTGGTTCCCTATCCCCTTTTATATTGTTCTTAAGTTGAGGCATTATCTACAAGCAGGCTGTGGTCTCAGGATTGGCTTCCTTATCTGTATGCTGGTCTCCCTTGAAACATCTTGGGTATACAGTACCCAACCCACCTTTGCATAATATTCTGGATGATGGTAGCTTGTGAATGCAAACATCTGAGAAAGAGAATACTACCCAAAGAATGTGAGGTCGCTTAGGACCTCAGGTCTCCATCAAAAAGAGTCTGAGTCGCTTTGCGTTGTACTAGTTAAAGCAGCAGTGGAGTGACAACAAGCCCGAGTGACAACGAGCAGCGGCCAATATGCGACTTTGTGATCATGGGGTCCCATGGTAACAAGCAACATCCCAACCCCCTGTGGGTAGTGCTCTCTCTCAGATAACCACCATTGCATTCACAACTGATCGTTTTAAGACGTTTCTGTAGAAGTGTTACAATCTTTCCTGTATGTTTGTGTGTTAATTTAACTTACAATCAATTTTTATGTTCTATTATTTTCTTGTTTCTCTTTTAGAAATTATCTGTGATCCTCCAGATATTCCAAATGCCAACATATCAAATCCAAAGAATATTTACAAGTTCAAAGAGCATCTTCATTATCAATGTGACAGAGGATTTATTCCAGCTTCAAGTGAGGTTGTGTGTCAAGCATATGGGTGGGACAAAGTTCCCTCTTGCAGAGGCAAGTCTCAAAGTGTTTTAAACATCAAACTGTTTTACTTGGCCTTTGTGTTTTGTGTTTGTTAGAACAATGATGTATTACTTTAGCCCCCAGTGCACTTCAGTGTGTTTCCCTATAATATATTATATATTTATTGATACCCTTGATAGATTGTAACAAAAACTTGACTGTGAATGATTGCGTTAAACTTTATGAACACTGAAGAGTAAAATCATGTTTTTCATATAATGTTGTGTTTTTAAAAACACAATGCTCAGATTTGAAGGCCACTGTAGAATATATACTTGTAGTATGTGATATTGTACTGATACATAGAACATGTATGCATGTTGTAGTTTCCTGCCCTCCCACAGCAATACAAAAAAATTAACATATAACAAAAAAGTGAGAGTGTGTTGCTGAAGGTATACCTAGAAATATTCCACTTTATTGATTCTTCATCTTGTTCTATTGCCAGCAGGCAAGCTAGTGATTCTGCAAAATATCAGCATGTCTTACAGAATAAGAAATTAGTGTATATTACACATTCAGGGTTATATTACTAAGCATTTAATACATGATGAACTGGGGTCTATATTGGGTGGGTTGTGTGTAAATTGTTGTATGGTAGAATTATGTCAGCAGGGATTTGACAGGGAGGCATTTTGTCAATAACTGTCATTGAAAGTTGTTCCTAAGATTGAGTATTGTTATGAACACATCATTTGTTGTTTTTGCTGGATTCATTACTACCTGAAGTCTGGAACCCATAGACAGATGCTGGGTTTCTTCCCTGGTGATGCTCTGCCAGGCCTGCACTGCAGCTGTCTTTAGTTCCTGCTTGTTCTTGGGGCGTTTTGCCTTCAGTTTTGCTAAAGACAGCTGCAGTGCAGGCCTGGCAGAGCATCACCAGGGAAGAAACCCAGCATCTGCTGATGTCTATGGTTTCCCTGTTTTCACTATTAGAAGACAAATATGTGTTTCTACAGAAATGTTTGCCTATTAACTGTTATTTCTTCTCTTCAGTTCAAGAAGGGATGTGTAAGAAACCTGATCTACGTAATGGATTTTGGAAACCAGAGAAGGTGGTTTATGACAAAGAAGAAACTGTATATTATGCTTGTATTCCTGGATATAAACCTGTAACAGGAGGGTGGTGGGGAACTCTAACATGTTCCAATGGCGCGTGGTCCGAGACTCCAGAATGCATTTGTAAGACATTGATGAATTTTCTTATGAACAATATACCATGACCTTAAATAGGACAATAAGCAATGCCAGATTTTATATTTCATAACATGCATTATGCACAGTGTGATTTTGTTCCCCCATAATGACGTGTATTTCTTTATTAGCTCGGGGCAGTTGTGTCACTGTTCCAACAATCCCGAATGCTATTGCTGAACCAAAAAGTTCAAATATATTTTCCCACGAAGAAACAGTAAAATATAACTGTGACTCGCTGTATGAATTTGAAGGTACAGATGTTGCACAATGTATTAATGGAGAATGGGTCCAGTTGCCAAAATGCATTCGTAAGTATGGATTTAGTGTCAGTGGGACTTATATTCCTTAGAAGGGGGGTTAACAACATATAACTGTTAATTTAATTTAATTTAATATTATTAGTAGTAGTATTAGATAAAGTATCAGTATATTCAGCATTATTTTCATATTTATATAATTATGCCATGGGAGAAAAGGGGTATATTTCCAAATGTTTTGCTTTGCTTTGTAATGTCTGTCTTTAGTTTTTGTTAAGCATCAGTGTTAATTATCGGATTACAGCTGAGAAATAAATCAATAATAACATTTTTTTTGTCATAGTTGTTGAAGGCTTCAATATGAATGAATACATAATAAACAGCAATGTCTTTTCTAGGTGTGACATGGAAACATGACACTCTGTTCTAAGTATCACTGTTGACTAAATCATTCTTGTTTTTGTCTTTTAAACAGTAAAGGGAAAAATATGTGGTGTTCCCCCTCGTGTAGAATTTGCAGTAATTACATCACCGTTTCAGAGACATTATTCTCTGAATGCAGCTGTGTTATACAGATGTGAAGGATCATATACAATGGTTGGAAATGAACACATTTACTGCAGTAAAGGAAAATGGAGTAATAGTCCAACATGCCAAAGTGAGTAGAGCTATGTGTCATTTTTTTATTTTTTTATTAATTAGCGGGATGGTACTCTGGAGTGTCAGGAAGAATCAAAACGAAACAACAAACAGTACTGAATAGACTCAAATATATCCTAGATATGTAAAACAGCATGAACAGGTTTTGTATTTTACCTTTAGATCAGCTAAATTAGATAATTTAAATAAAATGTGAAATAAAAGAAAAAAGCTTTTCTCAGTCAAACCTGTCATTATGTCAACAAACAATATTACATACATATCTGGGCATGCCTCTGTTAAACCAGAACATATATAATCTACATTTCATCTTCTCCACTTCTTTAATTTTTAAACTGTTCTTGTATTATCCTTGATTTGAGTTCTGGCACAAAACAAAAATTGGATAATAGTGTTCTGAACACAATAAAAATGTTCAGTTATTAAAATAATACATGCAAGTGGTAACATGAACTTGAACATGAACTTGCAATTTTAGTAAAGCTGTCCAGCAGGATTAGTTTGATTTGGGCCACCTACTTCTAAATTACACAAATTAAAATTGATTGTCAGAGAAAGTGATAGCCTTTAACCATTACATTTTGACAGTTATCCCATAGCAGAAAGACTGATATCAGCTAATTCATTGAACTGAATTAATTGATATTGAAAAAAACAGCAGAACTGGTGGTGGCACATGATCATTACAATATTATGGAATGTTTTTTTGAAGGGAAAAGTTTGCAGTAAGTTGTCAGCAAAACATATATAGCATTGTATTTACTCTTGAGAACATGTTAAAAAGGTTATCCAGATTTTTCTGATTGAGTTGAGTTTCAGTAACATTTTAAGAAAAACTTAGAATGTAGATCACTGGTGTATTTTAATACAGAACTCAAATGGATAGGTTGACTTAAAAAAACTCTTTGAGTTAATAATAAATAAGAAAAATATGAATGTTTAAATAACCACATTGCATTTCATTTATATTTATATATCAACAGACACAAACTGTGACCCTCCAAGGAATATCCCAAATGCATCATTTTTGGAAAAGAATGTGGACAGAGATTTTTCAGATGGAGAGAAAGTGGAATATGTCTGTAAAGATTCATTCAGCTTTTTAAGTGAATCCTCCTCAGCTTTGTGTGTAGGAGGAACTTGGCAATATCCCACCTGTGTTCGTAAGTTAATCTTCTTTCAATAGCGGCTTTCTTGTCATTTTCCATTTTTAAGCATGATTAGTTTTTGAGGATAACATGTACTGACAAAAAACTCAATCATGAAAACTGAAAATAGTGGACAAATTGACACTCTGTAAATATACCTTTATAAGTAAGAGTGGTGTTGTTACTTTCTTTGCTGGGGAAACCCATTACTTCTGTAGTGGAACATTTAAAAATAGACTGGATAGGATCCTTGGATCACTTAGTTAAAGGACACCAAATGAGCACGATGGGGCGTCTGGCCTCCTCTTGATTGGACACTTTGTTACATTATTATGTTCTTATGGAAAGGTATCTAGAGCAGTGATTCCCAACCTAGTGGGCCGTTGAGGTACTGCAGGTGGGCCGCAAAAATATATATTTTTAAAATACTTTTTAAATAGGGATACATAAAAAAAATAAAAAAGGTATTTCTTCGAAGGCTCATTTAGTCTCCAGACCTTCAGAGGTTTTTACATTTTTGTTCTCTTGTAGATAGAAATTGGCAGTATTAGAAACCACATACTACCCTAAAGGTGCTTCTCACCGAACGCACAACGGATGTGCCAGGACAGTCAGTGGGTGGCTCTTGTTAAATCAAAGCTGTAACTTTTGATTGCCAAGGCATACGCATGACATTATATCAGGAATAAATACACAGACCAACATTCATATTTTTAAACCACAACTCCTCCAATACCATGATCCCAGCACAATAACCTAAAAGTACCCCACACTATTATTTTTGTTTATAATAAAGTTATTTTTATACACTATTAATAGGCTATATATGCGATTTTTGTGCCATTTGCTGAGTATGGTTAGAGCAGGCATCATCGTGCATGGTACATTAATATTAAGATTATGCTATTGATTTTAATTGAGCTTTAATCTGTCCATCCACCATTCATTGGATATCAAACAGTTTAAATGCATCTTAGCCATGCTATTGCACAATCCACAGAGCAATGTGCTACGAATTACAACTATGAAGGATTGACATTAAGGATGTGTACAATTTCATCACAGCTCTGTATTTTATAACTAAACATATGCGGGTATATACTACTTTTTCATTATAATTGTAATATATTACTTACATTAGCCTGTAATATCAAGTTAAAGTTTATTTAACTCTTTCATTATCGAGAAAAACTGCGATCCTCACTTTTTGGACTGTATTGACTTCTTTAATTTTATTGACAGTTATTGTTCCAACTTAAGATGTCACTTGTAGCCTATCTAAATTAAAACATTTAGCTTTTATACTGCCCATTACTTAAATACAAGTTGTTGGATATAACAAAGTTCAAATCAGTTCTGCCAGCAGGTATTGGACCAGATTAAAATTAAACAATCTACCAGCATGCATGTGGACCACTCTGTGTTATTCTGCAATATTGTTTCTTTTCTTTACTATTTTCAGTATGGTGGTGACTTTTTTAATGTTACTGAACACCGGGGTATAAGAACATAAGAAAATTTACAAACGAGAGGAGGCCATTCGACCCATCATGCTCATTTGGTGTTCATTAATATCTAAGTGATCCAAGGATCCTATCCAGTCTATTTTTAAATGTTCCCAAACTTTCAGCTTCTACCGCATCGCTGGGTAGTTTATTCCAGATTGTGACGACTCTCTGTGTAAAGAAGTGTCTCCTGTTTTCCATTTTGAATGCCTTGAAGCCCAATTTCCATTTGTGTCCCCGGGTGCGTGTGTCCCTGCTGATCTGGAAAAGCTCCTCTGGTTTGATGTGGTCGATGCCTTTCATGATTTTGAAGACTTGGATCAAGTCCCCACGTAGTCTCCTCTGTTCCAGGGTGAAAAGGTTCAGTTCCTCAGTCTCTCAGTAGGACATTCCCTTCAGACCTGGAATAAGTCTGGTTGCTCTCCTCTGAACTGCCTCTAAAGCAGCAATATCCTTCTTGAAGTGTGGTGCCCAGAACTGCACACAGTATCTAGATGAGGTCTAACTAGCGCATTGTACAGTCTTAACATTACTTCCCTTGTTTTAAATTCTACACTTTTGACAATATACCCTAACATCCTGTTTGCCTTTTTTATTGCTTCCCCACATTGTTTGGATGGAGAAAGTGAGGAGTCCACGTAGACTCCTAGGTCTTTCTCATGCGTTACTTCATCTAGTTCTATTCCTCCCATAGTGTAATTATAGTGGACATTTTTGTTACCTGCATGTATTACCTTGCACTTGTCCACATTGAATTTCATTTGCCAGGTGTCGGCCCACAATTGAATATTATCTAAGTCCCTGTGAATAGTCTGTGCTGCCAAGATTGTATCTGCTGAGCCACCTATTTTAGTATCATCTGCAAATTTGACAAGTTTGCTAACTATCCCAGAGTCCAGATCATTAATATAGATTAGAAACAGCAAAGGCCCTAGTACTGATCCCTGTGGAACTTCACTAACAACCTCACTCCAGTTAGAAGCAACTCCTCTAATTGACACCCTCTGTTTCCTAGACATCAACCAGTTCATAATCCATCTACTTACATTACCCTGAATGCCTACAGCTTCCAATTTGACGATCAGTCTTTGGTGTGGAACCTTATCAAAAGCTTTTTGGAAATCTAAGTATATCATATCATATGCTTTCACGTGATCTACAGCTGCAGTTGCATGTTCAAAAAATTCTAATAAATTAGTAAGACATGATCTGCCTCGTCTAAACCCATGTTGACCATCTCCAAGAATATGGTTTTCATTAAGATGCTCCTCTATTTTCTGTCTAATCATTTTTTCCAACATTTTACAAGTGATGCAGGTGAGACTGATTGGTCTGTAATTTCCTGGCTCAGTTTTGTCCCCTTTCTTGGATTGGTTTGACATTTGCTGTCTTCCAGTAAGTTGGCACATCCCCTGTTCTGAGTGTCATTTGGAATAATTGAGTTAGCAGCCTATAAATAATTTCCCTAATTTCTTTAAGTACTATTGGAAATTTCCCATCTGTCCCAAGTGATTTGTTTGTTTTTAATTCTAGTCCCTTTAGTACCTCCTCCTTATTTATACTGATCTCTCTTAGGGTTTGACTGGACTGATTGTCAACCTGTGGCATGTCATCTGTTTTTTCTTTTGTAAAAACCTCTGTGAAATACTCATTTAGAACATTTGCCACATCTTGTTCATTTTCCAAGATACCTCAATTTTTGCCCTTTATCTGTTTCACTTCCTCCTTTATTGACCGCTTGCTGTTGTAATATTGAAAAAAGCTCTTTGCATTGGTTTTAGCTCCAAGAGCTATGTTTCTTTCTATTTCCCTCTTTGCTTTCCTGATCCCTTTCTTAAGATCTCTTTGCAGTTCAACATATTCTATGTATTTTGTTTCGTCACCATCCCTTTTGTATGCGCTATACAATGTTTTCTTTCTCTTGTTATTTTTTTGCATACCTCTATTAAACACGCAATCAGTATACATCAAGGGTTTGTCACCGATTCCCTATTAGACATGTATGATGCTATATGTATTAAATAAAATACAAATTAAAGTTAATATGCATACATCAACGTGCAATCAGTTTATTGTAAGAAAAGTTATTTAACTGGAAGGTTAAAATGTTTCATGCAAGTTAAGTCAATAACCTACCAATATATAAACCGCGGGCTTGTAAACATTAATTACATTTTCGATAACTTATTTTAGACTACAATGTTTTATTGTGTTTATATGGATTAGCTGTAAAAAAAAGATTTGCATTTAGTTCTATACACTTACTAGCTGGTGATGTCATCGACACATTATATGTCTAATTTATTTAAATGTATTTAAAATGTGGTTTTGAATGGATTATGTAGGTAGTGGGCCTCAAAGGTTTATGATGTTGATCAAGTGGGCCTTGGGATGGAAAAGGTTGGGAAGCCCTGCTCTAGAGTAAGCTGTTAGTTTTCATGAGCAGTGTAATTCAAACAAAGGGTGACATTGTGTAGACTGCAAAATAATGATTGTTTTCACATCCCTGTTTTATACAGAACAGAATTACTGTGTACCCCCACCTAAGCTGGTAGGGGGATATGTATCACCATCAGAAGCTAGATACAACCATCACGATGAGGTTACCTATCATTGTTACAAGCCACTTGAATTAAGAGGGAATGGAACAGCAGTTTGCAACCATGGGGAATGGACGGCAGTACCAGAGTGTGTTAGTAAGTTTAAAATCAGCACCATCACTGTCATGAATTTGCATTTAATTAAAGAAAGCCTGTATCCTGAAGTCCTTCCTTGAATTGAAAGCTTTCCACACCCTGTGAAAATATATAATTGTTAAAGTTGTTGAATGTGAATTGCTAAGGCTTTCATGTTGTTTTCAAATTACCATAAATGTGAAATATAACCTTAATGATCCTTTCTTTATTTTTAGGGAAAACTGAAAATGGGGCATCTGGTAAGTCCTGCATTTTAAATCCAAAAACTAAATTACTTTTTCTTTTCATAACAAAACCATGGTTGATTGAATTCATATTTTTAATTAGATTCTAGGCAGTATTACAGTATAAAAAGATCTTCATTATCATTTGTCTTCTTAATATAAGGTTGTAAATCAACATGCAATTACACAATTAACTATCACTGTTTATTTTAATCACATCAACACATATTGATGTTTTAAAGCATGAATAAAATGAAAGATGTTTTCCAGATGTTAAGTGTGGACCACCACCAGCTGTAGAAAATGGGGATATCAAAGAGACACCAAAAGAAATCTACAGCCATGGTGAAAAAGTTACATATATATGTTTTAGATCTTTTGCATTAACTGGAAGTGAAGTAGTAACATGTTCCCGGGGTAAATGGACAACACCTCCTACATGTAAGAGTAAGTAATTTAAATACATGTATGTTGTGCTTCTTGCAAGAAAGAAAATATACATATCAAGTAAGCAGTTCAACTTTTATGAGGACTTTGACGCATTATTCGCTTAAAATAACTCATGTTTTCTTAATTCTGATAGGCATTCAAGAGGCATAGTTTAAATGATGTCACACTAAAATATCAAAGATCCCATGGAATATCCGTCTTACCTGAAACGGTGCATTGTGGGATTGCAAGAAGTTCTGGTGGTGCATTTCTCTATATTTGTATAGCGGAAAAAAATGCCTCACTTCATATTACAGCTTTCTCTTTAAAAAACTATTGCATTTTTTTAAACTATTTTTAACATGATGCACCTGAATTGTATTAAGAGACACCCCTTCATAGCGTGTATGTGTTATTATTTCAACCAGCAATGTTATCACATTAAGCCGGCAACGAGACACAGCACTTGGGTGATAAAGTGTTCTTGTCAGGTGAAAACATTGCTGGTTGAAATAATAACTGGTTTATGTTAAGGAGGGGTGTCTTTAACACAATCCAAGTGCAGCGTGATTACAAATGAAATTGTTCTTAAAACAGAAAGCTTGGCATATGAAAAGAGGCAGGGACTCCTTTCAGTCCCTTAATGCATCACACCTCAAAGTTTGGAGAAAAGAGGGGATATACTATCTTGTTTATATAGAAACAAGATCTCTGATTAGTGAGGTTTTCTGATGGGAAATGCTTGCTGTTAAATGCATCCAAACAACATAAGCCTTTTGAGAAAATTAATGCTTTTAATTTTATTGTTCATTAGAGCCCTGTGTTATAACACCACCGATAGACCCGAAGTATAACCTTCACAGTCCAGGGGAAATAATATATGTTAAACATGGAGAGACACACTATTTTCCATGCAGAAATGGTTATTACTTCTACAAAAATAGACGTTACTTATACGGTGGAACAATGGAGTGTCGTAATGAAAAAATTGATTACCCAACATGTAAGTATGACACATAAGTATGGATTTTGGCTCATGACATGTTTTTCACTTCTGTCTCTTCTGTTGAACTCTTGTGATCACTTGATTTCATATATACCATGCACACAGTCATGTTAACCAATTAACGTCAAAAATAAATAAGATGTCAGATGCCTTTTACTGTTGTCTAACCCTTAGGCTTTTAAGTTATATGGAAAATAATACTATTTTAAACAGTAAAGTTGAGAAGAGAGCTCTAGGACTTGGGCCCATTTATCTAGTTTTATCATGTTATTTTTTATCAGTTCTTATGTTTGTTCTTCATTTTAGAACTCTTGGTTTGAATAAAGGAATACATTAAATAAAATGTAACCTGTCCAGTAGTAGCAAACTATAAACCTATAGCTAATAGGGGACATTAATTGTGTTATTGAAACAAAGAAGTATCTAAAATACAATAAAGCCTCAACTAAGTCTGTGGTTTTCTGTATTTTCATAATATGTTGTTTTCTCCAATGATGTGCTGTAGGTCAATACTATTGATGATTCTTACATGGGAGAAAAGCAGGATTGGTGAGTTGTCAGTTTGTCAGTGCTAATATTACATGAGTGTCTTTATTTTTTTGTTGCGTTTCAATCCTTTTTCCAACCTGTGGATACTGTGTGACTGAGACATTAACCTCTGCACACTGAAAAATCTGTATGGAAAGTTCATGATGCAACTTCACAGAAACACATTTTATGAATCATGAGTTTTGTACTGATCATTGGAGAACACTGTTTTGCCAATCATAATAACCATCATCAGCAGCAGCAATTTTTCAGACAGGACAGATCAAAACCCTTTTCCCTCAGGATGAACCTGGCGGCCATGTAGGAGCCGCCAACAAGGAAAAGACAAAGTGGCCCATCTGCAGGGTTGACCAATCATAGGATGAATGTGTGGAGTCTCCTTTCAGCAACATACCCTCAGCTCCCACAAATGGTTGCATATTAGGCCCTTCATTGTCATTATATAAATCTGTAAGCAGCAAAGATAATACCATAATATTTAAACTGAAATACTCTACTCTCTATTTTTATAGAAACATTGAAATCTTTTCCGTAGTGGTAGTGGTGAATCACAAAAGCTTTGTTTTTGACAGAAGCAGCCGCTTATTTCTCTTCATGTGAAAACTGGTGAGAGTTGCACTCCCTGAATGCTGTCTTGTGTGCTCTTCTTCTTCACCAGGTGTACAGGGATGAGAATAAGGATGCAGAGACGCTACACTGAAGACCAACAATACAATACATATATTCCGCTGTTCTTGATTTTGTTCTTGTTTTGCAAATACAGAGGTCATTCTAAAAATTCAATATGAATTGTGTTGTTCCTGTGTTTCAACATATATTGATGTTCATCAGTATTCTTTAAATGTGAAAGTTTGAATTATCTGTATCATTTCAAGAAGTCTATTACTGTTGCATACAGCACATTTTTACCGCGTTTCCACTGGCCATGTTCAGGTGCACCTCAGTATGGCCGTGCTGTAACTGTGCACCTACACTGTTTCCACTCATTGTCGTGAGCTACAGCTGCCCTAGGAAGTGACTGTGAGACACGAAAGGTCAAACCTTTCTAGTATCCTAGTATCCTAGAAATTCTCCCTTATTAGTGTTTAAACTGGAGGCTGAAATACCTCTAACATTAAAGTGTAACTTTTTTACGATATCTAACACAGTCTTATAGTATAAGTTAAACCAGATATTCAAAAGTAGAAACCGGGACACATTGAAACAATATATAAAACAAATGACATCACTTAAAATGTCAAATTGTAAATAACCATGTATCATGATCCGATTAACTTTGACAATATAGCTCAATTTAAGTTTCCTAGATATTTTCCCTTATTATTTATCTGTGGGAGAATTAACTGCAGTATTAAATACAGTGCGCTGGGTTTACACCTGTCCTGTACCCACTACATGTCTATATCATGAAATATACAGTATAACAGTCACAGCCAGTTTCTTAAGCAAAACTCATACATGTGTATATAAATACAGCTACAACACTCTGGCATCCATAACTTACTGGAACAGTTTCCCCACAGATTCAGTGTTAGCTGTTTTCTCTGTATACCTGCAGCTTTATCAATGTGCAAAATAAAATAATCACACATCAATAACATCAGCTTTTATTGTGAATGGGATTCCTTTAAAAATACCTTTGACACCGTAATGAATGGATCACTAGTATTAATCGCTAAGTTTTGTAAGGTTTAAGGTTTGTATTTCTGCTGTCGGTAAAGCATCTATACTTGGATTACCATTAACATATATTTATAGCGATAATATACGTTTCTGCATAAGATTGATCTCATAAAAATTAGCCTCTGTTTTAAATATTTTAATAGTTTTAAGATACTGTAAACGGGGAAGCTAAAAACCGGTATGATGTACCAAACTGTGCCGCCTGAAACTAGTCCGGGCACAGGCGGAGGCACAGCAGAGCCTTAGAGGAAACCACTCGGCCCACTCGAGGTGCAGCTAAACTGTGTTAGGGTTAGGGGGAGTTTCCCTTTAACATATAATTCCAGAAGAGAATAATGAAACTTATTAATACAGCTGATGCAAATTAGTGCAAATTGGCATTGGTAATGTTATTGATTCCTAACAATTGTAAAGTGTTATGATTGTAGAAAGATTGGGTTAAGGCTTAAGAGTCAGTATTGTCAGTTTGCTAAAATAAGGACTCTTTAAGATGTGTCTTTGGTTTGAGGGTTGAGTTGGGGTAAGGATTGGTCAAGGATAAAGGACTACTGTGCAGTATTTAAAATAAGAAAAGAGAACATTCTATTTTATTTAGATAATGCTTGTTTGCAGGCTTTATTGTGTTCTGGATTTCATTATTAATACACAAAAACATGCAGACATCTGTAGTAGCACTTCTTGGATGCTATTACTGTCCGCTCAAGATTGTATTCTAGGATATTAATAACACTTGGTTTGTTAGTTTTTGTCTCCCCATATGTGTCTTACTGGGAAATACATGCATATTACAGATTTCTGACGAGTGAAAATAAATATTATTTAGGTACAGTTAGATACAGTAGAACATTGCTTTGAATCTGGTTGTGAAAGCAGGGACACTGGCCATGTTCTTTAGAACTTCACAAGAGGTTTATTCCCCTATCATTAAATGGACACATACCAGAGGAGGCTGGTCCATAGAGGCAGAGGAGGTCGCTCCTCTTCTATGTTTGAGAGGCAAGAGGGAGATCAAAATATGAAAAAGAGTAATTGGTTGAAATAAACCATTACCAGATCTCGGTATCATTTATAAAATAATGTCTCTCTTCTTTGGAAAATTCCATTATTGAAATTCTGATTAAAACGCTTCAACAGCGACACCTGCAGGCAGAGGGGAAGGGCAGGCTGTGTGAAGTGGCGGTGGGGGGCAGAGGAGGACGGGCTCCTGCTGTCCTCCTTAGGGCAGGATCTCTTCTATCAATTTAATGTACTTCATATTTTTTCATACTAATCTGTTATTGGCCAAAACACATAAAATGATGCTCCAAGGGAGGACGTCCTCCCTAACCAATCAACAACCAGAATACAATATTGACATTGCGCTCGTCCAATGATAATTTCCAAATTTCATCTTCAATTCTCTACCACTGTATTGTACGTGAGTGTGACGAACTGGTGGCAAAGTCATAGATACAGTACCATATTAGAAAAGAGAAATTATAAGTGCAAATTGCGAACCACTTTCAGATTTTTCAGATTTACATTTCCCTTTTTTTATCGAGCAGATAGCTAGAGTTAGCTTCTTCTGACCTTGCAAGATCCAAAGAAGACAGCCAGCCTTTACTTCTCTCTTGCTGTTGGAAGACTGTATGCAACAATAGGTCAGCTATGAAGATAATCTCCCACCATGTAAAGTGAGTGGAAGCCTCCCACAGGCAGAAGAACTCATTTCATTTTTGCTTTGTTTTTAATCATTTCAGATTTTCATGGTTTTTGTTTTTGCTTTTTAAATCAGAGGGTGTAAAATTCCCACTGTGACGTACTGGGTGCTGCGTCACGGCTAATTGGTCACACATTACACACACACGAGGTTCATCCCATCCAGAGCTGCAGTGATTAGATGTGTCTTTCCCTCTCTTTCACCTGGCCCCTTTTATATTCATCCTTTGTGCTGTAATATGATATATGATAATCTGATGTTTTTTCCTTATGGAAGATGGGGATAAACTTCAGGTGCATTACCTTACCTTAGTTGTATAGTAAGTTTGCATTAGGTTGGTAGTTGGATTATTGCTACATCTGAACATAAGAACATAACATATCTTGAATATAAGAAAGTAGAGATATGTAGCCAAGTAGTGTAAACATGACGCAGTGGGTTGGTTTTCCTCCTGTCCTCCCCAATTTTATGAGTCACCAGCTGCCATAGACACATATAATGGCAAAATTCTTCCAGGGGACACAATATCACCTGCAGCACCTAGAGCAGATCAATTATCACATTTAGGGCAGACCAAGTCAAATGTTTGACCCACCTACAAATGGCAAATGACAAATTTGTACCAGAGAGCATTTTGATTTACAAATAGTATTTAAACAATAAATTAAACTACGATGGGGTACAGGTTTGTACTTTGCGAGTCACACGTAAGTCAAAGTTTTAATATGGTCTTGCTCTAGGAGTACATATAGTGTAATCATTTGGGAGTCAAACTTTTCTGGAAGTAAATAGAGAACAAAATAAATCATGTATTGCTTCACTCCCCCTCCCCCAAGCACCTCAGATATTTACATTTTATTAAAAAAAAACTTTTTTTAAATGTTCTGTTTGTTTCTCTGGGTGATTCTCTCTGTTCAAAAGTGCTTATTTATACAAGATGGCATTGAATACATCTGCAGGAAATTATTAACCCGAAAGAGCCTCTTTTAAACCATGTGCTTTAGCTTGACTTTCACAGTTTGGGTTTTCCATGGAAACATCTAGTCTGTCTTAAACTGGAATAAAATGGAAATGGTAAAATTTAGTTTAAGTCTGACGTTGTGGATCATTATTTGTGCTGCTGTTAAAACGGAGGAAGGCAAGTCTTTATTTTTCATTTCTTTCCTGAAGTCTAAATGCCACTTTAAACCTTGGCAAAAATGCTGCCACATCCATGATAAAGCTAAGACTGTAACATAAATAAGTTATGGACACTTGTGGACAGTCCTGCTGCATTTTTACCTTTATTTTCAAGTTCTTGTTTCTTGTTACAAATGATTTATAATGCAGTCCGGTAATTAACATTATGTATTTATTTTAAAGAAATAACATGTGCTGGTCCTGAAATATCCAATAGCAAAATCCAAGACAGAAAGGATATCTACAAGATTAATGAGTGTCTTAGATTCACCTGTGATAACAGATTTAAACCTGCTGACAGAGGAGTGTCAAAGTGCTCAAGACTCAATTTCTATAGTATTTAATCTGTAGTTGGAGTCAAACACAAGTAAAAAATGTGTGGAGTTGTTCTTTGTCCACATAAATATCTTCTGCTTTGCATCTGATAACAACATTTGCATTTCTGTGCTACTATTAATTTCTATTGTTAACACTTTTGCTCTTTTAACTCACATTTTCTGTCACCTCACAACTGTAGTGAGCAACAGCATTGTCTTGCATTGTGTGAATGCAATTCACAATTTCAAATTCTGTTGGACTTCTTACTGATGATGTGTAATGACTTTTCTAGAAATCACATTATCATTGGCATTTGTGGCCTTTCAGCTCTAATGGAGATTTCTTACCTATTTCAATATTTAGTTTGCAACCCCCCACACACTGTTTAATAAATAATTGTTAATGGTTTACAACTTACTTTTCATGCTCTATCAAATCTTATTTTCATTTTATAATAAATTCATTTTTTGTAATAAAATAACTGTAATTTTGCTTAAATTTTTTTGAAAATATGTGCCTTGTGTTATAGAAGTGATCAAAGCTTTTCTGTATGTGTGAGTTATTTATGTTCTATTATGTTGGTGTTTATTTTTAGAAATTATCTGTGATCTTCCAGTTATTGCAAATTTTAACAAGTAGACAACACTCAGTTTCCATCTGAAACCCATTACTTTATCTATGAGCATCAAAATGTTTGTATCTTTGCTGAGGATGAGATCATTCAGAGCGTTAAATATATTGTCAGAATCAACTGGTCTTTGTATTGGTTATAGCAATGGCTATGGCTTGCATTTGTCAAGAGAATTCCTTGAATTGTTTGAGCAACAACTGACTGCAAGACTCATCCATGCGACGGCCTGCAGACCTACATGTGCAGTAACAGTTGGGACATCAACCTAGAACTGAACTGGAGAAGGCGATCATTGTTTAGGCTGCATTTGCCTGTATTCACTATTATAAAACAAATATGTATTTATATACAAATTCATGTCTATTAAGTGTTATTTCTTCTCTTCAGTTCAAGAAGGGATGTGTAAGAAACCTGATCTACGTAATGGATTTTGGACACAAGAGAAAGAGGTTTATGACCAAGGAGAAACTTTATATTATGCTTGCAACCCTGGATATAAACCTGTAGCAGAAGGGTGGTGGGGAACTCTAACATGTTCCAATGGCGCATGGTCGGATACTCCAGAATGCATTCGTAAGCCATTTTTATTTTCTGCTAGTGGTACTGGTGAATATGATGGTAAACTATACCAATTTGCAATGACATACCGTGCCTTTTGGACAGGGGGCTTCACTAATACTCCGCCTCACACCCATACAATCACACATCACACACCCCCCAGCAGTGCACATGCATTAGGACTGTGCTATACCTCAATAAAGTAAGATTTAATTCAAGTACCCAAAAACAAACACTCAGGACAATCTCTACACTTGCACAGCAAACCACACATCACTCACGCTCATACCTAGAAGTCATATTTAATATCCACGGATAAAGCAAGACACAAGAATAATTAATCTGTTTTCAGTTATAACCTAATTCAGTAAATATTGAAGAAAAATATGTAACCGCAACAATAGTTTTGTTCATTGCTCAGACAACCCAAACACATCTATATGACAAAAAATATCAAATTTAGATAAAAATAAAATGCTGCAGGTTGTCATTTATAACCACCGTAACATTCACTAGATAATCTGAAGATTAAATCCATCCGATGGACCTTTTGAACAAGGAGATCTAACAAAATGTTTCCTTTGGCTTTCGACTCCATGAGAAGCTCCCTCTGGATACCAAATACAGATAAAGCTGATACCCGGGGCTTGTCCTGTTGTATTCCTCAAGTACTTCTTACTCTATTTCATGGTCAGAAATGTCAATTCAACAGATTCCCTGGTCACAGGTATCGTCAAAACTAAAGAAGTCACTAAAGTCGGTTCAGGCTAACATGAAGGCCTTTTCCCTGTAGTTCTGTTCTAAGCCGCAACATATCAAAGAAAGACTTGTATGCTTCCTCCCAGGTTGTGAAGACCTGTTTGACCGTACATAGTAATGCAATATTTATGACCAAATAAAAACATGGAATATATAATATTCACAATAATGACAACAATGATTTAGCCATCATTTATGAAGGCATTAAGATTAATGAATATATTAATTAATAAATAGACACTCTGTTCTAAGTATCACTGTCTAAATCATTTTGACTAAATCATTTTTGATTTTGTCTTTTAAACAGTAAAGGGAGGAACATGTGGCATTCCACCTCATGTAGAACATGCAGTAATTACATCACAGTTTCAGAGATATTATCCTCTGAATGCAGATGTGTCATACAGATGTGAAGGCTCATATAAAATGGGTGGACATGAACGCATTTACTGCAGTGACAGAGGCTGGAGCGATAGTCCGAAATGCCAAAGTGAGTAGAGCTTTGTGTCATTCTTCTTTCATGAATTTGCTGGGATGGTACTCTAAAACACAGGAGTGTCGGGGAGAACCAAAAAAAAAAAAAAAAAAAAACCAGAATACGTAATTAGGCTCGAATATATCTTAGGTGTATAAAACTGCATGAATAGGTTGTGTATTTTACATTCAGATCAGCTAAACTAGATTTTGTTAAATAAAGGAAAAAAGCTTTTCTCAGTCACACTTGTCATTATGTCAACAAACAATATCTTATAATAATAATAATATAACAAACTCAGTTAAACCAGAAAATATATAATCTACATTTCATCTTATGCACTTCTGGAATTTTTAAACTGTACTTGTATAATCCTTTATCTGAGTTCTGTATTGTAATATTGCACTTTTGTTTTGCTCATGGAACCTGTAAGTCACCCTTGATGAGGGCATCTGCAAAGAAATCAATAATAACATACATGTATTGTTCCGAATATACATAAAGAAGGGGCACTAGACCATAATGTCTCAAAAGAGAAATGGATAATAGTGATCTGTAAACAGTAAATATGTTCAGTTCTTACAGTACATGCAAGTGGTAACATGAAGATGTGGAATTGCTTTGCTGGGTGTTGTTGTTTAGAGAATACAATATTTCTCAGGTCTATATTGTCTGCTAGTTGGTTTGGTAAAGCTGTCGAGCAGGACAGGCCTTCTTCTACATTACAGACATTAAATCAGATGGTCAGAGAAACAGGTGACAACCTTTTCATTTTGAGAGTTCTGGAGGGAGAGTTTGCAGTAAAATGTCAGCAAAACATATCAAGTATTGTATTTTCTCTTTTTTAAGTAAAATTGTAGTCAAATTGTATGGTAAACATGGAGTGTATTTAAATACAACAAATAGAGAACTCAACAGGAGATGATGACCTCAATTAAACCCCAGAACTACATACATTTTTTATAAAATACATGAAACACAGAATAAAAATATGAGTATGGCTTAAACACATTACATTTCATAATATATTTATACTGTTTATAATCAGAGACACACTGTGACCCTCCAAGATATATCCCAAATTCATCATTTCTGGAAAACAATGTGGACAGAGATTTTTCAGATGGAGAGGCAATATATCTGTAAAGATTCATTCAGGTTTTTAAGTGAATCCTCCTCAGCTTTGTGTGTAGAAGGAACTTGGCAATATCCCACCTGTGTTCATAAGTTAATCTTCTTTCTATAGTGGCATTCTTGTCATTTTTTATTTTTAACTAAGATTATTTTTTGAGAATAACATGAACTGACAAAAAACTCAGCATGAAAACTGAAAATAGTGCACAATTGGACGCTCTGTAAAGATACTTCAGTAAGAGGGTTGTTGTTACTTTCTTTGCTGGGAAACCCAATACTTCGGTAGTGGACAAGGTATCTAGAGTGTCTTGTTAGTTTTTATAAACAGTGTAATAAAATATGCTGCAAAATAATGATTGTTCTCACACATTTTTTATACAGAACAGGATTACTGTGACCCCCCACCTAAACCGGCAGGGGGATATGTATCACCTGCAGAAGAGAGATACCACAGTCACGATGTGGTTACCTATCATTGTTATGAGCCATATGAATTAAGTGGAGACAGAACAGCAGTTTGCAGCCATGGGAACTGGACGGCAGTATCAGAGTGTGTTAGTAAGTTCAAATCAGCAGCATCACTGTCATGAATTTGCATTTAATTCAAGAAAGAAAGCCTTTATCCCAAAGTCCCTCCTGGTATCGAATTGAAAGCTTTCCACACCTTTGAACATATATAATTGTTAAAGTTATTGAGTGTGAATTGCTAAGGCTTTCATGTGGTTTTCAAATTATCATAAATGTGAAATATAACCTTAATGATCCTTTCTTTATTTTTAGGGAAAACTGAAAATGGGGCATCTGGTAAGTCCTGCATTTTAAATCCAAAAACTAAATTACTTTTTCTTTTCATAACAAAACCATGGTTGATTGAATTCATATTTTTAATTAGATTCTAGGCAGTATTACAGTATAAAAAGATCTTCATTATCATTTGTCTTCTTAATATAAGGTTGTAAATCAACATGCAATTACACAATTAACTATCACTGTTTATTTTAATCACATCAACACATATTGATGTTTTAAAGCATGAATAAAATGAAAGATGTTTTCCAGATGTTAAGTGTGGACCACCACCAGCTGTAGAAAATGGGGATATCAAAGAGACACCAAAAGAAATCTACAGCCATGGTGAAAAAGTTACATATATATGTTTTAGATCTTTTGCATTAACTGGAAGTGAAGTAGTAACATGTTCCCGGGGTAAATGGACAACACCTCCTACATGTAAGAGTAAGTAATTTAAATACATGTATGTTGTGCTTCTTGCAAGAAAGAAAATATACATATCAAGTAAGCAGTTCAACTTTTATGAGGACTTTGACGCATTATTCGCTTAAAATAACTCATGTTTTCTTAATTCTGATAGGCATTCAAGAGGCATAGTTTAAATGATGTCACACTAAAATATCAAAGATCCCATGGAATATCCGTCTTACCTGAAACGGTGCATTGTGGGATTGCAAGAAGTTCTGGTGGTGCATTTCTCTATATTTGTATAGCGGAAAAAAATGCCTCACTTCATATTACAGCTTTCTCTTTAAAAAACTATTGCATTTTTTTAAACTATTTTTAACATGATGCACCTGAATTGTATTAAGAGACACCCCTTCATAGCGTGTATGTGTTATTATTTCAACCAGCAATGTTATCACATTAAGCCGGCAACGAGACACAGCACTTGGGTGATAAAGTGTTCTTGTCAGGTGAAAACATTGCTGGTTGAAATAATAACTGGTTTATGTTAAGGAGGGGTGTCTTTAACACAATCCAAGTGCAGCGTGATTACAAATGAAATTGTTCTTAAAACAGAAAGCTTGGCATATGAAAAGAGGCAGGGACTCCTTTCAGTCCCTTAATGCATCACACCTCAAAGTTTGGAGAAAAGAGGGGATATACTATCTTGTTTATATAGAAACAAGATCTCTGATTAGTGAGGTTTTCTGATGGGAAATGCTTGCTGTTAAATGCATCCAAACAACATAAGCCTTTTGAGAAAATTAATGCTTTTAATTTTATTGTTCATTAGAGCCCTGTGTTATAACACCACCGATAGACCCGAAGTATAACCTTCACAGTCCAGGGGAAATAATATATGTTAAACATGGAGAGACACACTATTTTCCATGCAGAAATGGTTATTACTTCTACAAAAATAGACGTTACTTATACGGTGGAACAATGGAGTGTCGTAATGGAAAAATTGATTACCCAACATGTAAGTATGACACATAAGTATGGATTTTGGCTCATGACATGTTTTTCACTTCTGTCTCTTCTGTTGAACTCTTGTGATCATTTGATTTCATATATACCATGCACACAGTCATGTTAACCAATTAACGTCAAAAATAAATAAGATGTCAGATGCCTTTTACTGTTGTCTAACCCTTAGGCTTTTAAGTTATATGGAAAATAATACTATTTTAAACAGTAAAGTTGAGAAGAGAGCTCTAGGACTTGGGCCCATTTATCTAGTTTTATCATGTTATTTTTTATCAGTTCTTATGTTTGTTCTTCATTTTAGAACTCTTGGTTTGAATAAAGGACTACATTAAATAAAATGTAACCTGTCCAGTAGTAGCAAACTATAAACCTATAGCTAATAGGGGACATTAATTGTGTTATTGAAACAAAGAAGTATCTAAAATACAATAAAGCCTCAACTAAGTCTGTGGTTTTCTGTATTTTCATAATATGTTGTTTTCTCCAATGATGTGCTGTAGGTCAATACTATTGATGATTCTTACATGGGAGAAAAGCAGGATTGGTGAGTTGTCAGTTTGTCAGTGCTAATATTACATGAGTGTCTTTATTTTTTTGTTGCGTTTCAATCCTTTTTCCAACCTGTGGATACTGTGTGACTGAGACATTAACCTCTGCACACTGAAAAATCTGTATGGAAAGTTCATGATGCAACTTCACAGAAACACATTTTATGAATCATGAGTTTTGTACTGATCATTGGAGAACACTGTTTTGCCAATCATAATAACCATCATCAGCAGCAGCAATTTTTCAGACAGGACAGAACAAAACCCTTTTCCCTCAGGATGAACCTGGCGGCCATGTAGGAGCCGCCAACAAGGAAAAGACAAAGTGGCCCATCTGCAGGGTTGACCAATCATAGGATGAATGTGTGGAGTCTCCTTTCAGCAACATACCCTCAGCTCCCACAAATGGTTGCATATTAGGCCCTTCATTGTCATTATATAAATCTGTAATCAGCAAAGATAATACCATAATATTTAAACTGAAATACTCTACTCTCTATTTTTATAGAAACATTGAAATCTTTTCCGTAGTGGTAGTGGTGAATCACAAAAGCTTTGTTTTTGACAGAAGCAGCCGCTTATTTCTCTTCATGTGAAAACTGGTGAGAGTCGCACTCCCTGAATGCTGTCTTGTGTGCTCTTCTTCTTCACCAGGTGTACAGGGATGAGAATAAGGATGCAGAGACGCTACACTGAAGACCAACAATACAATACATATATTCCGCTGTTCTTGATTTTGTCCTTGTTTTGCAAATAAAGAGGTCATTCTAAAAAATCAAATATGTTTCAAAATGTGATCAGCAAATTATGTTCCTGTTCATACATTTTATTCAAATGTGGAAGCTCAATTCTTTGTATCCTTTTAGGATGTCCATTAATGTTGCAACACTGTCAGTGTCAAAAGTCACAATCATAGCAGCACCTTGGAGATCGAACACAGCTTCCTGTCTAGATTCCCCTACAGCAAAAGTGCAGGGAGGGGAGAAGGATCCCTGTCAAACCACTAATTATGAGGGATAGTAAGTGGGTTTGTCAGTATTTGTCCATGGAGTTTCCCTTTAACCTATAGTTCCAGAAAACAATACATTCTAATTATTAGCATAGATGGTGCAAACTGGTGTCAGTATTAATGTCATTGGTTCCTAACAATTCTAAGGTGATAAGATTGGAAGAAGATTATGTTAAGGCTTAGTTATAGTAAGTATTGTTGTAACAAGTAGTGTTAGTACAGAGTTACACAAAGCTTGTACAGTTTGAGATCCATTGGGTAAATGTAAAGATTTCTATGATCTGTGAATGTTCAGTTTAGGGTAAAGATGCATAAAGATTATTTTTATTTTTTTATGGACTGTTTATGTACCTTATTGCATTCTGAACATTTTTCATATAATTACTAATCAATAATGAATACATAATTCAGCCTAGAGAAAACGAAATACTAAAGTTGATTGAACTATGTTATAACATTGGGTTTATAAACTTTGGACTGCCACATTATTGATTTCAGTTCAAGGTCTCAGTCACCCTGCCAGTAATTTGTGTATTAAGACTAATAAAAAGAGGTTGGTGTTATTTATTTTCTGAATATAATAATGAAAAGCATGGACAGGGCCATTAATTCCCTTAGCATAAAATGGGCATGTTATTTATATATAATACAAAAAACATGTTTTTTTCCCACAGATTTTTACATGAATAATAAGAGCTTCACTTACTAGACACGCCACTTACTTCAGTACTTTTTGTTGTTGTTAAAGTTGCTACGTTTGTAAGGCAATCTGGCAATATGAGTAAAGCCAATTGCTTTGATTTCTGATGTATTATTTTACACACTAAAACAGGAAGGATAGTTACATATGGCACAGTTAGTTGCAGCTATACAATGGTACTGATTGTGAGTGGCATATTAATTAATAATCATTGTTGTTGGCATTAAAATAAAATTGCTATATATAAAATATGAACTGGCTACTTTGCAGGTATAAAGAAAAAATATATGATTTATCTATCATGCCTTGTATTTAGGGTTTTGTAAGTTTATTATGATATATGATTACTGCATTTTCAGTGGAATGTAAACTTGCAAAGAACTAAAGCAAAATTATCATTTTGAAAGCACTGGTCACATAAATAAGACATTGGTGTCTGGTGAAATGTATTTACATAAGGTATTGAGTCAGAGAAACAAACAACTGCTTAGACACACGGAGACATGCACAAAAAATAAACATAACAAGACAGTAGAAAATAATTAACCAGCAGGAATATATTTGACTTCTTTCAGCAGGAATCCATTTTGCCAGTTTGATCAGCACAGACACACATCTACTAAAATGAGAAAAACACATTTAGCTTTGCTTTTCGTATTGTGGAGTTGTGCTGATGTTTTAACAAAAACGTCAGGTAAGGAACTGTATTAATTATATTATTGTTAAAATGTATTCATTTGTTTATTGAGCTAATTTTGTCATATTTGGTGTGAGGTCCAATTAAGAACAAAATATACAGTTTTCGTAGAGTAGTATTCAGTACACCTTTAAATGTCTGGATTTCTTAGCAGACACCTTATCCAGGGTGACTTACAATTGTTATAATATATCACATTGTTCTAAATTAACATCACTGAGTATACTTGTTTGTCCTTTTTGAAATATTTCAGGTTAATTCTAATATATAGGCATACTTGAGATAGTGTTGCTTTTGAGAAAAAAGTCCTGTGTACATAAAATGACTATTAGTGTTTCTTTTTAACCAAATCTGTCCTGTAGCGTGCTCATACTTGCCGAATGTAGAAAATGCATACATTTCTACTGCCTCACAGAAGGACAGTTACACACATGGAGATGTCTTGTACTTCACCTGCCACAGTGGATTCGTTTCACGAGGAAGGATCAGTTACAGATGTGATCATCAGTCCTGGTTATTAAATCATCCTGGGAAATGTGAACGTAAGTCAATCTTCCTCCCTCTCCTTGCATCTATATGGACACACACATGCACACGCACACGCACACTCACACACACACACACACACACACACACATATATATATATATATATATATATATATATATAAACAGACACATAATGCTTAATTCCTCCTGAAAAGTGATTACATTAAAAGCATGTATACTTGCATGCCTTTGGTGTGTCATAGAATAAAGCAAAGAGGCTGTGAAAAGAGATGAATTATTGCTCATTCTACAAAGATATTCTAAAATGGCCTGGACACATTTGTTGGTACCCCTTAAAAAAGATAATAAATAATTGGATTATAGCAATATAATAAGCGATTAATTTCTTTAATTAGTATCACACGTCTCCAATCAGGGTGCCTTGAATCTGTGCAGGGGACAATGAAATCTCAAGACTATCAAGGCATTCTGGAGCGAAACTTACTGCTCAGTTTCAGAAAGCTGTCTCAGTCACAGGTCATGGGTCCTCCAACAGGATAATGACCCAAAACACACAACTAAAAGCTCCCAAAAGTGGATAAGAACAAAACATTGGACTGTTCTGAAGTGGCCTTCTATGACTCCTGATCTGAGTCCTATTGAACATCTATGGAAAGAGCTGAAACTTGCAGTCTGGAGAAGCACCCATCAAACCTGAGACAGCTGGAGCAGTTTGCACAGGAACAGTGGGCCAATCTACCTGTTCACAGGTGCAGAAGTCTCACTGAGAGCTACAGAAAATGTTTGATTGCAGTGATTGTGCATTATTTGTTTTTTGTGGAGGGGTACCAACAAATTTGACCACGTCTGTATAAACACATGGATGGATAGATATATGCCATGGTTTTCCCAAATTTCATTTTAAAATGTATATTAACCATGTGGTTTCATTTTCATCTAGGAAAATTATGTGGACATCCTGGGGACATACTAAATGGTCAGTTTAATTTAGAACAAGGGAAAGAGTTTGTGTTTGGAGCAGAAGTGAAATATTCCTGCATTGAAGGGTATGTTATTATGCATTTTTACACATAAATAAAGGTTTTGTTAATACAGATGGGTTAATTCCTTCAATTTTGCACAATGTGCCTTATGTGTAGCTTAATCTAGGAAAATCGGCATGTGTTATACATTTGGAACCAAAATAATAGTTTACAGAAAGGCATCTTACATTAAGTATATGTCCGGGGTATATTAGAGGAGGACAATATTTTAATGGAATTATTTCTTTAGCTACAAGATGGCAAGTCAAAGGGATACAAGAAAATGTGAAGCCAATGGATGGAGTCATTCTGTCCCTCACTGCGAAGGTAATATTTTTATTTTTGGTTTTGTTTAACAATGTATTTCAATACAATATACAATAAATGAGGTTAACTACACTACGTATTTCCAAAAGTAAGTTGAGAATTGTATATCTTAAAAGTTGTAGCCTACTTTTCCATAGTTTGATAAAACAAAATATATAAAAAAATTCTGCCTCAGTTTAGGCTTTGAAGAATCTTCACTTTTAAATGTAGAAGGAAAGAAAAGCTGTCCTAAGCTGATTTCAAGGAATATCATAACTTTCTTTTCTCCTAGTGGTGAAGTGCATGCCTGAACAAACAGGAGATAATATCATTGTTACTGGGATGCCAGAAAATGTGGATCAACTTCCATATGGAAGTGCTTTGCAGTTTGAATGCACCTCCTCAAATTATAAGATCCATGGCAACTCGGAAATCTTTTGCACATCAAATGGGACGTGGAGCAGCCCGTTTCCTACATGTGAGGGTATGGTACTTTCAGTACATTGTATTCTCGCATTTAATTTTTGAACTTTGACACAGCAATCAAGTCCTGTACCATCTTCAGTTTCTTCTTCAACTTTCACTCTCACTCTCCTGCTTTATCGAGGGGGGAGCCCATCACAGTGGGATTTATATTTTGGCATGTACTAAGAGAAAATATGTTAATGAAGGGTGTCACATATTGTATATTTTTTTGCCAAACATTGTCCTGATGAGCCCCTATCCAGTCTCGAAAACTTGCTAATTTCAAAAGACTGGGAACACATGGAAGGTATTGATCAATTAAGCAAATAACTTGTTCAATTAATGGCACTCATTGAGAGCTGAAAAGCTGGTTAATTTCCTTTAAACCAAATCGCTAAATAACTTAATTTAACAAATCACCTGCTTAATTAATCATGATTAACTTGTTCCAGGTGTTAAGAAATAGACGATTAAGTGTTACCTATAAAACCTGTGGGATAGGGGCTCTTGGAGGCTGGGTTTGGGCAGCATTTGTTTAGAGCAGTGGTTTTCAAACCAGTCCTGGAGTTCCCCCTGCCCTGCTGGTTTTTGTTCCAACCGAGGATTTAATTCCTTAATTGAATCCTTAATTGACCTAACAAAGCAATATACCATTTGATTACATAATTAAGACCTAGGTTGGAATAAAAACCAGCAGGGCCGGGGGTACTCCAGGACCAGTTTGAAAATCCTGATTTAGAGTATATCCAGGGCTGCAACAACTAACTGATAAAATCGATTACATTGATTATTAAAAATCATTGGCATAGGATGCATCATTGGATCCAGTGTGCATGGAAATGTAAATATTGTGCTACTATGCATACTCTCATTTTAGAAAAAAAATTAACATTGTACCTACACAGTCCAGTATTGAACTGTCGTTAAAGCTATTTGATTAAGAAAAGCCTGTATACACTGACTTTCATGTGTATTCCTTATTTTGTATAATTTATCAAAACCGTTTACCACCTTTCAAACTGAAGAGTAAAACTCCTTTGTGTTTTGAGAACACGTTTTCTATTGGTTTTATAACTCAAATCTGATTGATCTAAGTAGTAATCAACAGATTACTGTGAGATCTGAGCAACATTTGTTCTACTTAAACAGTAAATGTTCAGCTGTCAGTTCCTTTGGCATAGGATTACAAACCAAAACTTAAAAATAATAAAATAATAAAAAACAAAACACACCATCTGGGTGATAGACTGAAAAAAAAAACTTTTGCAATAGCTGGACAAGTTCTGTTTGTGTTACATATTTTTAACTTTATTTAATTATTATTAGTTTTACTAACTTTGGACTAATATGTGGCTCCTCAGTGAAGATATCTATCTGCCTGTGAAATAATTCCTTTTGTTTGCATTCAGAACTGTGTGGAGCCCCACCAGCCGTTGCCAATGCAGATATTGTAGGTTCAAGACGGAGCAGCTACAGAGATGGTGAAAGCATTGAATACAAATGCAGAACTTATTATTATCTTGAAGGTTCAAGGTCTGTAACATGTAACAGGGGACAATGGACCAACCCACCAATATGCAACCGTATGTCTTAAAGTTTTCTCATATTATTCAAATAAAGAACATGCATTTGTACCGATTCAAATAATTAAATCATTAAATTCAATAATTTATGTAGATTTTACATTTGTCTTCGGATTTTTTTTTTTAATTTTAAATATATCAGACATGCTTTCCACAAGGAATAAACAATCTGCAAAACATTGTTTTTGAGAAGTTTTCTAGCTTGCCAAATAAACATTTAGAGATATCTTGAATTGGACCATTACTCTTGAATTAATATGAAGATATCTGAAATTCATTTAAAGAAGAAAAATGCTTTGGGATCACTCAAAATAACTACCTGTATATTTGCTGAGATTACCACCTCCTGTTCACTCATTCAGTTATTCAGGTTATAAATGAACGAGTGAACAGGGAGTGATAATCTATAGTAGTGTAGTAGTAATGTATCAAAATGTATTTTAGACATCTGTAAACATTCAACTACTTTCTAAAGTGCAATGGGATACAATATCAATATACCAAAAACATCAGCGTGAAAATAAATGTTACAAAATGTCTCCTCTAAAGTGAAGATATCACACCCATAAGACAAGTTACTAGAAACAATATACATTGAATTTCTATTTAATATTAAATATCGAATTCATTTGGAGACATCTCAAATGCATGTCAAGATATCTTCAGTTATTTCAATATATTTCAAAATATAATTCACTAAATGTAAATGTAGCTTGTCATTGCATGATAGCTAATGGAATTGCCACTGACTTAATACAATGTGCTGTAAAAATGCAGCAACCAATTAACAGGAGCCATTTGTCATTTCCAGCTAATCCTTTACGTATATTGACATATATTGTATTTGTATATTTGATTTATTTGTTAGGTTTACATGTTGCCCACTATTGCAGTGTCTCACACTGAGGACAGATCTAGCTCACTGTGAGACATTTCATGTTTTGTTTAGGATACATTTCTGGGTGTGGATCAGCACCAATAGTTGAAGATGCAATTATTGTATCAAGCCACAAGGACAGCTACAGTGATGGTGAAAGGATTGAATATGCATGCCCAAGATATTATGAAGTTGAAGGACAAGCAATTGTTAGATGTGACAGAGGACAATGGACCACTCCACCAGGATGCAAGAGTATGTCATAAACCTTTTACATATTGTTCATATTAAGAGAAAGTAACCTGAGTATAATTTCTCAGTTGTTGAAGAACAAGAATAGAAACATAACATTTTGGTTTAATTTCAGTTGTATGTTAAAATCCAATATTCTTTCTATAGGAAATAGCAATGGTATCTTTCTAAAATGATTTTAAGAAAAATGTTTGAGCTGATGAATTTGGCATTGGTTTTATACATTTTGATTTAAAGAGATATAATTCTTCTCCAACCATTAAGGAAAACAAAATTGTGACAATAAAAGTTGATATTTCTATCTAATCCTCTTCATGAACTTCCTAAAATGTAATGCAGCAGTGTGGAGTAGTAGTTATTTATATTTTTTTTCTGTAGGGAATAAGAGTAGTATCTTTATCATGTTTTCAAGACAGTGATCTGAGCTGATTAATTCGTCATTGCTTCTTTACAATTTGCAGTGAAAAGGTATAATTGTTCTGACACTATTAAGGAAAACAGCTATTTATAATTTTACAAACAAAAGTTCCAAATCCATTTGGAATTGAACCCTAGTTTTTTTTATTCTTGTTTTCAATAGAGAAGGACATACATTTAAACTGAATGAAGGACCCAATTGTCTTATGAATGTAATCTAAGTAATATAACTGCATTACTGCATTTGTTTTTCACCAGGTACATTTTTCTTTTTCTTTTTTAGAGCCATGTGTTGTGACAGCGGAGGAAATGCTAAGAAGAAATATTAAATTTAGATGGTCAAATTCAAAACTACCAATGTACTTAACACATAAACAATATTGTGAATTTCTGTGTGTTCAAGGTACACAAACAAGAGATCGTCTTAGATTACAATGTGAAGACGGTAATTTTAATACCCCTACTTGTTTTTAGGTGGGGGGGGAGAAAGTATAATGGACATCACAATAATGACCAAATTCAATAGTAGAAAGATTATTCTTGATCTTGATCTAGTGTGGAAGCACATCAGGTGTTGTGGTTCAAACCAAACAACATTTTTGTACAAATTTCACCTGCAAACATCTACATTCTGTAGTGTATACATATAAAGAGTTATGTACAGTTATACACCATAACTCCCATTTGGCTTCTTGAACTGTTCATATTTTTGCTTTCATGATACTAAGACATCATATCAGTCAATTAGAAAATGAATGATTAAATACCCGTACTTTTCCTTAATTGTAAGAATTTAATTTTGTAATAAAGTGACTGTTCAAAAAGCACTGTTTTTCAAAAAGCAAGTAAAAAATGTCTCAGATAAATAAATATACTTCAGTGATCAATATGTATTCAAATTAAGGATGTGAAGATTTTCACCTGCAACATGAATAAAAATACACTGAGACTGTCAACTCGGTTCTAATCTGCTGATTGAACTACAGACATTGGTAAATCACATTGATACATTCACCAGGAAGAAATATGTAATAGTCCTAGATTCAAATCACACCATATTAATGTTTCTGTAAACTGACCATCGTGTTTGCTATATGAGTAATTTAATATTATTAGTTCAACATATTAATATGGTGGCAATTGTTTTACAAGCAGGCCCTACTTAAAGCAAGGGGCCCATGTGGCTTGGGGGAAATTTGTTACAGTATTATGTATCAGGTCGATTTGCTACTGGTAAGGGTTTAAAAAAAAAACAGATACGACATTTATATATATATATATATATATACAGTGAGGGAAAAAAGTATTTGATCCCCTGCTGATTTTGTACATTTGCCCACTGACAAAGAAATGATCAGTCTATAATTTTAATGGTAGGTGTATTTTAACAGTGAGAGACAGAATAACAACAAAAAAAATCAGAAAAACGCATTTCCAAAAAGTTATAAATTGATTTGCATGTTAATGAGGGAAATAAGTATTTGATCCTCTATAAATCAGCAAGATTTCTGGCTCCCAGGTGTCTTTTATACAGGTAACGAGCTGAGATTAGCAGCACTCTCTTAAAGGGAGTGCTCCTAATCTCAGCTCGTTACCTGTATAAAAGACACCTGTCCACAGAAGCAATCAATCAATCAGATTCCAAACTCTCCACCATGGCCAAGACCAAAGAGCTGTCCAAGGATGTCAGGGACAAGATTGTAGACCTACACAAGGCTGGAATGGGCTACAAGACCATCGCCAAGCAGCTTGGTGAGAAGGTGACAACAGTTGGTGCGATTATTCGCAAATGGAAGAAACACAAAATAACTGTCAGTCTTCCTCGGTCTGGGGCTCCATGCAAGAGCTCACCTCGTGGAGTTTCAATGATCATGAGAACGGTGAGGAATCAGCCCAGAACTACACGGGAGGATCTTGTTAATGATCTCAAGGCAGCTGGGACCATAGTCACCAAGAAAACAATTGGTAACACACTATGCCGTGAAGGACTGAAATCCTGCAGCGCCCGCAAGGTCCCCCTGCTCAAGAAAGCACATGTACAGGCCAGTCTGAAGTTTGCCAGTGATCATCTGAATGATTCAGAGGAGAACTGGGTGAAAGTGTTGTGGTCAGATGAGACCAAAATCGAGCTCTTTGGCATCAACTCAACTAACCGTGTTTGGAGGAGGAGGAATGACCCCAAGAACACCATCCCCACCGTCAAATATGGAGGTGGAAACATTATGCTTTGGGGGTGTTTTTCTGCTAAGGGGACAGGACAACAGGCAACGGTTCGAGTTGCCAAATGTCAGCCTTGAAACCTTAATTACTTGGAGAGGATCTGCAAAGAGGAGTGGGACAAAATGCCTTCTGAGATGTGTGCAAACCTGGTGGCTACAAGTAACGTCTGACCTCTTTGATTGCCAACAAGGGTTTTGCCACCAAGTACTAAGTCGATGGGGTCAAATACTTGTTTCCCTCATTAACATGCAAATCAATGTATAACTTTTTTGAAATGCGTTTTTCTGGATTTTTTTGTTGTTTTTCTGTCTCTCACTGTTAAAATACACCTACCATTAAAATTATAGACTGAGCATTTCTTTGTCAGTGGGCAAACGTACAAAATCAGCAGGGGATCAAATACTTTTTTCCCTCACTGTATATATATATATATATGTGATTGATGCATGGACCATGGAAGGGAGGGGTAACTGGTCCCCATGCAATATGTGAGCCACTCATAATGCGCTGTCTGGAGATTCGAGAAGAAAAAATATCTAAAAAAATCTAGAACCTAAATGAACCTAATAAAAAGAAGCAACATATTAACAGGTGACAACAGGTCAGTACAATGCCTAATAATGATATCTATTCTATTGTCATTTATTAAATATCACATTGCCAAATTATTATTATTATTATTATTATTATTATTATTATTATTATTATTATTATTTCTTGGCAGACACCCATATCCAGGGCGACTTACAACATAAGTGCAAAATTAGGCTCCTTGCGCTGTCACTGCGTTTAGTCCTGCCTTCAAGAAGTAAATTACCCAGACAGGCGTATCATATATGTCCTGCCTCCAAAAGGCAAGTAACCAAACAGACTTCAGAAAGCTTGTGACAGGTTACAGTTTATTTTACAAAACCAGGAAAAGATAGTACTGAGGTTTGGAAAGTTATGCAAGCAGCGATTGGCTGTAAGATCTTCACCCTGAAATCGAAGTAAGACACCGTTTTATATATTTTATACGTTAACATTTTGCATTGAATAAATACTAGCATTAACAACCATACAAATTGCATTACTTGCATTACCATTGTGTTTTGGTTGTTCCAATGTACACTTTTCCAGATCAATTGCGATTATTAACATTAACAGTATAGTATACATTCACTAAAAAACATGATCAGGTGTCTTTTTTGGTATAAAGTCATTAATGTTTCTCCAATCTGGCAAATGTGCAGTTAAGGCTTAGCTAAAGTCGGGTAGGGAGATGGAAACAAAAACAAATTATAATAGTAATTATAAAAATGTATACACATATATGTATATATGTGTATATATACACCGATCAGCCATAACATTATGACCACCTGCCTAATATTGTGTAGGTCCCCCTTTTGCCGCCAAAACAGACCTGACACGTCGAGGCATGGACTCCACTAGACCTCTGAAGGTGTGCTGTGGTATCTGACACCAAGACATTAGCAGCAGATCCTTTAGTCCTGGAAGTTGCAAGGTGGGGCCTCCATGGATCGGACTAGTTTGTCCAGCACATCCCACAGATGCCCGATTGGATTGGACTTTGAACTCGTTGTTGTGTTCCTCAAACCATTCCTGAACCATTTTTGTTTTGTGGCATTGTGCATTATCCTGCTGAAAGAGGCCAATGCCATCAGGGAATACTTTTTCCATGAAACGGTGTTCATGGTCTGCAACAATGCTTAGGTAGGTGGTACGTGTCAAAGTAACATCCACATGAATGGCAGGACCCAAGGTTTCCCAGCAGAACATTGCCCAAAGCATCATACTGCCTTCTTCCCTTCTCTTCCCTCCTTGCCTTCTTCCCATAGTGCATCCTGGTGCCATGTGTTCTCCAGGTAAGCGACGCACACGCACCCGGCCATCCACGTGATGTTAAAGAAAATAGGAGGCCACCTTCTTCCATTTCTTCATGGTCCAGTTCTGATGCTCACGTGCCCATTGTAGGCGCTTTCGGCAGTGGACAGGGGTCAGCATGGGCACCCTGACTGGTCTGCAGTCCAGATTGGAGATGCTCTGACCCAGTCGTCTAGCCATCACAATTTGGCCCTTGTCAAATTCGCTCAGACCCCTTGCACTTGCCCATTTTTCCTGCTTCTAACACATCAACTTTGAGGACAAAATGTTCATTGCTGCCTAATATATCCCACCCACTGACAGGTGCCATGATAATGAGATTATCAGTGTTATTCACTTCACCTGTCAGTGGTCATAACGTTATGGCTGATCGGTGTATGTGCTAGTAATATTAGGCTACATACCTGCCTATTTAACATAATAACATAATATATTCTGACCATCCTGCATAGCATCTTGCATTTGATTATGACAAAAATATATAAGGAAAGAACTGCCCTGGTTAAAGAAGCGTATTGGAGAAATATTATAATGATGATGATGATGATGATGATGATGATGATGATGTTAGGTTGGCTTATGCAGCCTATTATTAGCACAAATTTATTTACTCCATCTCAGAGCACTTGGTAGAAACAGCCGAGAAGTATTGAGGTTGAAAGTGCAAACATTATCCAGGTATCGTTTTCAAGACTGCTGTCGCCAATTAGTTTGTGAGTGAAATAAACAATGGATGCACATTTATGGGAAGCTTGAGGAGCACTAAAGCACTTGAGTATTCTTTTCTTTTTTTTATTTGTATAATTTTACAGGTATTCTGTTGTGTGGAATGGATACAATAGGCTACGTAAGTTGAGTAGCAGCATATGAATTAAGCCTTGACATTAATGGCAATACGTCTCTCTGGCCGATGGGTGATTTACTCTATGCCCCACCTTCTAAAGAAGTGCTACACGGTCCATGCTCATGTTGCTCATTGCTTGTGTTGGTGGTGATGTGATGTGCCATGTAGATCAAATGTTGGTGCTGCATGATTTGTTTACTGGTAACCAAAAAGTGTGGCCTATGCTGTGCCCCGGCATAGAAATTATGTTACTTTGGTTTTCAGTTGGCTTATTTCAATCAGCCTAGTAATATTTTACTATGTTAAATTATTGTTCTCTCTGTGCTTTTACTTCACTCATTTCCATTGATAGTGTATCTGAGAATATAATATTTTGGAGTGTGGAAGCATTATCTTCGGCTTGCTATGCATGGAGATTTCAGACTGTACAATGTCTGTGTATTGCTGTGGACTGGACGCTGTTGGTGGGTGCGATGCTTAGAGGGGGGAGCTAGAAAAACATCATTGCCCCAGGGCCCAATGTGTTTTAATGTGGGACTATTTACAAGCCCAAAAAAATAAAAATAAATTAAAACTTTAAATGTACAGTTTACAAGCCAAGGTTGCATCTGCAACCATTTGAATAACATTAAGATTATCTAATACTTATTTTGTGTTTGTAGAAAAGTCCAATAAATGTCTCTAAAAACAACATCCTTTCACAAACCAAGGGTAACAGGTCACTAACCCACAGAAGCAAGAACTATTAACTGGTGCAATGTCTGTTACCTTGACACTAGTAACTTATGTTATAAAACCAATTTGTGCTGCTCTTTCTCCTCATCCAAATACACAAACAAAACAAAATGTTTCCACAAAAACTGAGAAGCATTTTGTAAACAAGGGACTGAACTTTGAAAGGGCTGTCAGCATGTCAATTTCACAGTTGGGACAGCAGCAACATACAGAGGCAACTCTAAATTGCAAGTCATGGGGAAAGTCTGGAAGCTTGATATGCAACTGTATACAGTAAACAAAAATAATATTTCTAGAAGATTCCTGGAAATGTTATTGAGATGCATAGGGTTCTAAAATACATCTTTATGCATATTCACAAACACTGACATCCAGGAAATGTGTGAAGATTAAATTAAATCTGACATGCCCTGCTGCTTTCAGAAAGAATCTTTTTGTGTGACATCATATGATTTATGCACAGAACATAATGAGTTGAATCTGTGAGAGTAATTAGCTGAGGTCAATGTACTGGTGTGCACACATTTGGTGGGGGGGTTACAATTGATTTATGTTATGGTGGGGGGCACAACAGGCTTGTATGCTTAGGGTCCACACAGGGTTAATCCGGTTAACTCCAGCACTGAGTTCTCCACCAGCACAACATTTAAAAGACATCTTAAATAAAATACAAGTAAAGAATACAATGCACAAAATACATAACCAATGTTATAACCAATAACCAAATCAAGGGCCGAACGTTTGTTTCAATAGTGGGGGGACATTCAATGAAACTGTATCCCTGTGTGTTAACACTTCAAAAATGTGTGCCCCACCCCCCAGTAAATTACACCTATGAGTCATATATAGTATCCATAGCATACTTTAACCAATATGATTTTATGAATAGTTTATCTAACACTTCAGCTTTCCGGATTAAAATAAAACAAAGACAGTTGAATGTTGTAATGGGGCTTTTACACAACAAAATAAAACAAGCATAAAACTTTTGCACAGAATTCTGTACGTATATATTACACACATACACTACTGGTCAAAAGTTTTAGAATTAATTTTTTTATTGAAATTTAAGCAGTTCAAGTCTAGTGATTAACTTGAAATGGTACAAAGGTAAGCAGTAAATTGCCATTAAAAAAGTGTGTTACCAAAAATTGAAAAATAATGTACATTACAGCGATATATACTGTTATTACACTGTAGAACCGTCTCGGAAATAAGTGGAGAAGTTGTGGAGATAAAGCAAACAGAACTTGAATCAAGCCGGCTTGGAAGCCCCACATCAGGAAAAATTCCTTCCTTTAAAAACATGAGTGCAGCTTTATAGGAAAGTGACGTGAAATCTTATGGTTGTTCATCCAATCAGAAGATACAATTCCGGGTCTGTTTACGATCTGTCCTCCCATGGAGAGGTGATGGATCGAAAAAGCAGATGTCTGTCTTTGATGTGCAATAGGAAGATGCGATCCCACGGTCGTCATTTACCTAGTGTCAATCGCTCATTAACAGAAACAATTCCTGCCTATCTGGAGAAACATTAAGTCACAAACTGATTTTCAACAAAACAGCTGTAGGCTATTTCGGCACTGTGTGATATTTTATTACTGACAGGAGTTTCTAACAAATTAACCTTGTTGACCTTTTGCTTAGCCTGCTAAAGCTAATCTGCTCAGTCTGTATACAAGCTACTTCTAATGCTAGTATTAATATAAAACATTATATAATTATCACAAAACACTTTCTTCAACTTCCTATACAGAGTCTTCATACACCCTCTTAAACATTATTTGTTAATGTTACACGCAGCTCGTGTGCATAGAAGTCACACTGTATTCCTACACTACCAGCGCGTTTCAGTCTCAAACACATCCGATTAATAGATAAAAAAGTAAACTTGACATATTTTTATGTTATTCAAAACTATGCACATAACTACATTTAGTATTTACATAATTCAGAGACATGCACAAAATAAACATCACAAGACAGTAGAAAATAATTAACCAGCAGGAATATATTTGACTTCTTTCAGCAGGAATCCATTTTGCCAGTTTGATCAGCACAGACACACATCTACTAAAATGAGAAAAACACATTTAGCTTTGCTTTTCGTATTGTGGAGTTGTGCTGATGTTTTAACAAAAACGTCAGGTAAGGAACTGTATTCATGTGTTTATTGAGCTAATTTGGTCATATGTGGCATGAGGTCAATTAAAGAGCAAAATGTACAGTTTAGGTAGAGTAGTATTCAGTATACCTGTAACTGAAAGACTAGATTTGTGTCCCCTTTTGGAAATATCTCAGTATAATTCTAATATATTGGCACTGATGAAGTAAGACATACTAGACATTGTGTTGCTTTTGAGAAAAAAGTCCTGTGTACATAAAATGACTATTAGTGTTTCTTTTTAACCAAATCTGTCCTGTAGCGTGCTCATACTTGCCGAATGTAGAAAATGCATACATTTCTACTGCCTCACAGAAGGACAATTACACACATGGAGATGTCTTGTACTTCACCTGCCACAGTGGATTCGTTTCACGAGGAAGAATCAGTTACAGATGTGATCATCAGTCCTGGTTATTAAATCATCCTGGGAAATGTGAACGTAAGTCAACCTTCCTCTCTTTCTCTCTCTCTCTCTCTCTCTCTATATATATATATATATATATATATACAGCTCTGGAAAAAATTGGAGACCACTCCAAGTTCAGAAATCAATGTTAAGTGGTCTCCTATTTTTTTCCAGAGCTGTATATCTATATGGACACACACGGTTTCCCCAAAATTCATAAAATATATATTAACCATGTGATTTCATTTGCATTTAGGAAAGTTATGTGGACATCCTGGGGACACATTAAATGGTCAGTTTAATTTAGAACAAGGGAAAGACTTTGTGTTTGGAGCAGAAGTGAAATATGACTGCAATGAAGGGTATGTTATGTTTATACATTACACATTTTTACACATAAATAAAGGTTTTGTTAAAGGTTTTGTTAATACAGACAGGTGAATACCATTACGTCCTAAACTGTTGCTACCAGGGCTGTCCCGAAGGGTACATTTTTACCTTCGAAGGTTGGGAACACATTACCAAATGAAGGTTCGAAGCTTCGTTGGTGCTAATTTGCCTAATTTATCGATGGCGTCACATTAGCTACTATCGTGTATCGATTTGAATGAACAGCCTACTTTTTTTTTTTACAGGTAATCCAAAATAATCCAAAATAAAACAAAATAAAACAAAATAAAACATCCCCTTGAACAGTTATTTATTTATTACACATTTTTTTACTGAAATATCAAATTGGTTTAAACCTCTTGATGAATATATCCCGGTGTTTAGTACTACACACCGAAACAAAGTAACCTTATATTTGGATTAACTACAATAAAAAGACTCCCTTCTACAGTTCAGAGTTTGTGTCAACACTATATATTATATAATAATAATAATAATAATAATAATAATAATAATAATAATAATAATAATAATAATAATAATAATAATAATAATAATGGGTCAATTGCAAACGAAATTGCAGAGTTGTATGGATTATCTCCAGTATAATAATTTAAACTTAAGTTGGTCAAATGATCCCCTTGATATACCAATTTTCATTTAGGAAAAAAATCCAAACAGTAAATGTTTGTCGAAACATTTGTTTTGTTTTACATGTCCACATGTTGCTGTAAACATCGCAGATGAAGACACAATAACGCATAATAACGCAGTGGTCCACAGGTATCCCTGCAAACACACAATGCCACAATGCTGTAGCAACGTAATTCAGTTGTGTGTTAGCTGGGGTGCGAGCAAAAGGGGGATAGTTCTCTTTCAGAAGAAACATTTTTATTTAAATAATGGCAGTATACATATCAAATGTTTTAATTCAGATAGTGGGGCATCTGAACTGTGGTTTAGTATTGTATGTTGGGTGACTTTATGCCACTCCTGGCACAAAAATTCAAGCAGCTTGGCTTAGTTTGATGTCATGTGACCATCCATCTTCCTTTTGATCACCTTCCAGAGGTTTTTAATGGGGTTCAGGTCTGGAGATTGGGCTGGCCATGACAGGGTCTTGATCTGGTGGTCCTCCATCCACACCTTGATTGACCTGGCTGTGTGGCATGGAGCATTGTGCTGCTGGAAAAAACAATCCTCAGAGTTGGGGAACATTGTCAGAGCAGAAGGAAGCAAGATTTCTTCCAGGACAAGCTTGTACGTGGCTTGATTCATGCGTCCTTAACAAAGACAAATCTGCCCAATTCCAGCCTTGCTGAAGCACCCCCAGATCATCACTGATCCTCCACCAAATTTCACAGTGGGTGTGAGACATTGTGGCTTGAAGGCCTCTCCAGGTCTCCGTCTAACCATTAGACGACCAGGTGTTGGGCAAAGCTGAAAATACAGATCAAAGCATAGTACAAATTACAAGTTCAAAATTACATGCAAGTGCAAAGGGGACATATACAATTAATACAAATCCTGCATCCTAGATTTGTGAGCTAATAATTGCAGTCAAGATATGAAGTCATAGTTAATAGCTCAGGGGAATGGGACATAGGGGTAAAAAATATAGACAAGACGAGTAGTAGCAATGTAAAAGCAAGTTGTACAACGAAAATCTAGATAAAGTGCAATTTAACAAGAGAGCCGAGAGCCCCACAGGGGAATAACAGCAAAGTTACAGGTACAGTCTGAATAGGTGTGTCTTGGGTAACCGCCTGATGGAGGTCAGGGACTCTGCTGTCCTGATTTCAATGGGTAGGTCGTTCCATCAATTAGGGGCCAGGGATGAAAAGGAGCGGCTCTGGAGGAAGGGGAGTGGAGAGGAGGCAAGTCCAAATTACACATTTGGAACCAAAATAATATTTTAGAGAAAGGCATCTTACCTTACGTATATGTCCGGGGTATATTAGAGGAAGAAAATATTTTAATGGAGTTCTTTCTATAGCTACATGATGGCAAGTCAAAGGGATACAAGAAAATGTGAAGCCGATGGATGGAGTAATTCTGTCCCTCACTGCGAAGGTAACATTTTTAGTTTTAGTTTTGTTTTACAATTTATTGCAATACAATTGATAGAATAAATAATGAGGATAACTACACGTCATTTAATATGTGAAAATTTTAGAATAGATTATCTTAAAAGTTGTACTTTTCCATAATTTGATAAAATAAAATAAAAAAAACCTGTATGTTAACTTGTAAGAGGAAGAAGCAAAAACTAAGCTGATTTCAAGGAATATCAGAGCTTTATTTTCTCCTAGTGGTGAAGTGCATGCCTGAACAAACAGGAGATAATATCATTGTTACTGGGATGCCAGAAAATGTTGATCATCTTCCATATGGAAGTGCTTTGCAGTTTGAATGCACCTCCTCAAATCATCATAAACTGAAGGGCAACTCAGAAATCTATTGCACATCAAATGGGACATGGAGCAGCCCGTTTCCTACATGTGAGGGTATGGTACTTTCCTTAAAACATATAATGTGATATATATATATATATATATATATATGTATGTATGTTGTGGCAGTGTGAGGGGTATAGTGGCTCTCAAAAGTATTCACCCCCCTCAGACTTTTCCACATTTCATTGTGTTACAACATGAAATCAGAATGGATTGAATCAGGAGTTTTTGCCTAATTCATTTAGAAAATGCAGATTATATTTTTCACTTTGACATTATGGACATGTTCTGTGATCAGTGGCAAAAACTCCTGATTCAATACATTCTGATTTCATGTTGTAACACAATGAAATGTGGAAAAGTCTGAGGGGGGTGAATCACCAAAGAAATCACCTCCTTTATTCATCAATATTAACTTGATCCAAGTGTTACAAAATTGATGAGTATGTTTCCAGCAGACAGCAGCTCGGTAATAATGTAAGTTCTGATTGTGTTACATATTTGTTTTTAACTTAATTTCATTATTATTAGTTTTAACAACCTTGGACTAATATATGGTTCCACAGTGAAGACAAATCTGTGAAATAATTCATTTGTTGTGTGCCGTCAGAGACCAAACTGTGTGGAGCACCACCAGCCGTTGCAAATGCAGTTATTGTCGGTTCGAGACGGAGAAGCTACAGAGATGGTGAAAGAATTGAATACAAATGCAAAGCTGATTTTGAAACTGAAGGATTGAGCTCAGTAATATGTGACAATGGACAATGGACCAGCCCACCAATATGCAAGCGTATGTCTTAAAGTTTTCTCATATTATTCAAATACTGAACATATTATTTGTACCGATTCAAAGAATGAAATCATTAAATCCAATAACTTTCATAGATCTTACATTTATCTTCAGATTTATTTTTTTAAATGTAAATATAACAGACATACTTTCTACAAGGAATAGACAATCTGCCAAACATGTTTTCAAGAATGTGAAGTTACTAGCAAGTTACAAGAAACAGCTGGGACAAATTTTGAAATTACCACTTGGCTGATGGCTGAGCCGTTTTGTAACAATGTTTTTTCACATTGTTTTTTGTATAAATAGATAATTGATTAATATTCTATTGAACTTATCAATTGATTATCTATTGAATATGAAATTGAGCATTCTAAATCATTACTAATATTTCATTCATGTGGAGATATCTCAAACTGATGTCAAGATATTTCTATATATGTTTCTATAAATGTAAATGTGATACCTAATTAAATCGCTGTTGGCTCTCATTCAGCAACCATTACAAAAGCAGGAGCCAATTGTCATTTCCAGCTAATCCTTTACTAAAGGGTAAGCGGTGATGTATATTTGCTTAATTTGTTAGGTTTACATGTTCACCAATATTGCAGTGTCTCACACTGAGGACAGATCTAGCTCACTGTGAGACATTTCATGTTTTGTTTAGGACTCATCTATGTGTGTGGATCAGCACCAAGAGTTGAAGGTGCAATTATTGTAACAAGGCCACAGGACAGCTACAGTGATGGTGAAAGCATTCAATATGCATGCACAAGACATTATGTACTTGAAGGACAAGCAGTTGTTAGATGTGTAAGAAGACAATGGACCACTCCACCAGTATGCAGGAGTATGTCATCAACTTTTTACATATTGTTCATATTAAGAAAAAGATGCCTGTGTTTCATTTCTCAGCTGTAGAAGAACAAGAACATAAAAACATAACATTTTGGTATAATTTCAGTTTTATATTAATATCTGATATTCTTTAGATAGGACATAGCAATAGTATCTTTCTAATATGTTTTAAGAAAGACGTTTGAGCTGACGACATTGGCACTGGTTATATAAGTTTTTATGTCAAAAGATTGTTTTTGTAATTTATTATTTATTAGTTATTCTGAAGCCATTAAGGAAAACCAATTTGACATTTATATGTAATCCACTTCATGAACTTCCTAAAATATAATGCAGCAGTGTGGAGTAGTAGTAATTATTTTTTCTATAGGGAATAAGAACAATATATTAATATGTTTTCAAGACAGTTATTTGAGCTGATTAATTTTTCATTGCTTCATTATAATTTGCAGTTAAAAGGTATAATTGTTCTGTCACTATTAGGGAAAATAACAATTTGTAATTTGTAATTTGATAAAACAGTTGCAAATTCATTTGGAAATTGAACCCAACTGTGCATATTTTTTTAGAGAAGTTATTGCTGAAAGAAGGACACAATTGTCTTATAAATGCAATCTAACTACATTTAAGCCTGTGTTTTTCAACATATAAACTTTTCTTTTTCTTTTATAGAGCCGTGTGTTGTGACAGCGGAAGAAATGCTGAAAAGAAATATTCGATTTAGGTGGCCAAAACCGACCACCAACCTACCAATGTACGTTCCACATAAAGACTATTGTGAATTTGTGTGTGTTCGAGGTACAAACACAAGAGATCGTCTTAGATTACAGTGTAAAGACAGTTATTTTAATACCCCTACTTGTAAAGGGGGGGGGGGGGGAGAAAGTGGGGCATCACAATAATGACCTAATTCAATAGTAGGAAGATGATTCAATTTGAACTAGTTTGGAAGGTCATCAGGTGTTGTGGTTCAAACCAAACAACAACCATGTTTGTACAAATTTCACCTGCAATCATCTACAGCCAATCAACATATGAAGTTATATACATTTTACCACTATTTGGCACCAACTGTTCAAATTTCTGCATTCGTGATACTAAGACTTTCATAAACTTTCCATGATCAAAATGCATGAAGCTTTGCAAATCGAACAACCATGCTTATTAATATAAAAATAAATCATACATCTGCTCACCAAAAAATATCCTGTATGCATCTTCACAAACACACACATCCCGGAAAGGAAGTCAATGCAGATTCAATTCTGGGTCATTAATTATTTGAACAAAAAATTAAGAGATCACTTGTCTTTGGGACATCACACCATGTATGAACAGAACATTTCTTGAATGTCATTGCATGTATTTTTATGAAATATTCCCCATCTACTGCAGAAAAAAATAATAACTAAATTAAAAAAAATAAAAAAATATTATATACACTCACCTAAAGGATTATTAGGAACACCTGTTCAATTTCTCATTAATGCAATTATCTAACCAACCAATCACATGGCAGTTGCTTCAATGCATTTAGGGGTGTGGTCCTGGTCAAGACAATCTCCTGAACTCCAAACTGAATGTCTGAATGGGAAAGAAAGGTGATTTAAGCAATTTTGAGCGTGGCATGGTTGTTGGTGCCAGACGGGCCGGTCTGAGTATTTCACAATCTGCTCAGTTACTGGGATTTTCACGCACAACCATTTCTAGGGTTTACAAAGAATGGTGTGAAAAGGGAAAAACATCCAGTATGCGGCAGTCCTGTGGGGGCAAAAATGCCTTGTTGATGCTAGAGGTCAGAGGAGAATGGGCCGACTGATTCAAGCTGATAGAAGAGCAACTTTGACTGAAATATCCACTCGTTACAACCGAGGTATGCAGCAAAGCATTTGTGAAGCCACAACACGTACAACCTTGAGGCGGATGGGCTACAACAGCAGAAGACCCCACCGGGTACCACTCATCTCCACTACAAATAGGAAAAAGAGGCTACAATTTGCACAAGCTCACCAAAATTGGACAGTTGAAGACTGGAATGTTCTGTTGAGACATTCAGATGGTAGAGTCAGAATTTGGCGTAAACAGAATGAGAACATGGATCCATCATGCCTTGTTACCACTGTGCAGGCTGGTGGTGGTGGTGTAATGGTGTGGGGGATGTTTTCTTGGCACACTTTAGGCCCCTTAGTGCCAATTGGGCATCGTTTAAATGCCACGGCCTACCTGAGCATTGTTTCTGACCATGTCCATCCCTTTATGACCACCATGTACCCATCCTCTGATGGCTACTTCCAGCAGGATAATGCACCATGTCACAAAGGTCGAATCATTTCAAATTGGTTTCTTGAACATGACAATGAGTTCACTGTACTAAACTGGCCCTCACAGTCACCAGATCTCAACCCAATAGAGCATCTTTGGGATGTGGTGGAACGGGAGCTTCGTGCCCTGGATGTGCATCCCACAAATCTCCATCAACTGCAAGATGCTATCCTATCAATATGGGCCAACATTTCTAAAGAATGCTTTCAGCACCTTGTTGAATCAATGCCACGTAGAATTAAGGCAGTTCTGAAGGCGAAAGGGGGTCAAACACAGTATTAGTATGGTGTTCCTAATAATCCTTTAGGTGAGATATATATATATATATATATATATATATATATAAATAAAATTCAGTGTATTGACAATATTTGATAACATTTAATTGCACAGTAGCAGTGTTGATGGTTATTGATTAAACAATCATGTTTTCAGACTCATGAAAAGGTAACAGAAGAGCTTCAACCAGTATGTATCAAAAGAGTATTTTGTTTATTTACAAGGCAAAAAATCCAGAAGTTCATATATACAAGTAGTTTTTTAGTTAAATACAGAATAAAAGCCAACATTAACTTGACATCATTCGAGTTGCATGAAGAGAATCTAATAGTGATTTTGTTTGTCGAAGAGTTTGTTTAGCGTAAATCCATTGATGGTCTTAAAAAGAGCATCATTTCACAACCAAGGGCTATCAATAGGGCACTGGTCCAATTCCTCTCATACTGGTCACTAACCCAGATGCAATAACTATTATTGGGTGAAATGGCCTCAACTCTAGTCAATCATTTCAGGAGTCCAATTGCTGAAACTCTTCCTCTATCCTCATCCAAGTAAACAAACTTTTCCCAGAAGAGATATTTTCCATAGGATTTATAACAAACATTTCTACAAACTATTTCCTTTGAGGTATACATCAATTTTTACCAAGCATGGTTATCAAATTAAAACAGCCAATAGAGGAGTTAGCTTTCCGGTAATTCACTTCACTACAACATTATAAAGTTAGTTTTTCGCATCTTATAACTTTAGTCTAGGGGCTGTACAGTCTTCTAAACCACATTTCTGCATATTCACACATCCTGGGATAGAAGGGAGTGCAGATTCAGTTCTGGGATAGTATGAATAGAGATACCACGGTCCTGCCCTGCTGCTTAAAACCAACTTCATTCTTTTAACCTTAAAATAACAATGAAAGAATACCCATGAAGATGCCATTTTAAGAGGGGTGACTTCCAGAAAATCTTATTTCAAAGGGCTGTGTGACATCATACGAGTTATGGAACACGTGGAGTTGAAATCCAGTGTCAGGTGGTCCATTTGTCATCAAATCTGAATTCACTGCTTCCTTAGATTTAATTACCTAGTAACACTGGATCCAAATGACATGAATTGACCAACATGGTTTTAAAATTGACCTTTTAAATTTGTTTTTACTATACTGATCACATTTTCAGAGATTGTTAAACATCCTTTCAGCCTAGAAACACATATAGAGAGATGAATCCTTTTAGCTACAACTAAAATAAAATGTTTGAAATCCAATCCAGTCCTCAATGTGTGACTTTGTAATACAGCCAGTTTACATATTGAAACTTATATTCATTAGTTTCTATAGCGGGTGCACAATTCCTACCCAATCAAACTGAAGTTTATTAATTCAACTTACTGGATCCCCTTCATGAATGTTTAATGTATTTCAGAAATAGGATACTTTCCCTTTCAAACAATATTGTAAAAAAATTAAATAATAATAAAGAAGCAAAGATTTAGAAAGGGTTTAATTATTCAGAAAACCCACAGAACAATTTAACAATTGCTGGCACCCTATACGCTCTGTAAGAACATATATACAACTTTTCTTGTTTAAATAATGAGCGACAACAAGGGTAAAACAAAAGCATTATATAACCAAATGAAACCTAAAATCTCAATATCCTCATTCAGTTTATTACAGCACAACAGCAAGAGCTTCTGCCACCATCTGAATTGCCCGAAGAGGATCCACAACTTCCTTCATACTGTCTTTCCTTAAGACCCAGTCAGGTACAATTCTGGAAAAGAAGAAATGTTTGAAGCAATTATAATGACGGCCATTCTGCATATTCCACCCCCTCGCTGCTCCACAGAATGTGCTCCGTTTCAGAATGAATATTCCAAGTTTAAGCCAACTTATTTAAAGCCTAAAAAGGCTAAATTAAATGTTGTATATTTAAAGGGTTAATTGTTCTGGTATCTCGCCTTCAGCTGAATATATTTTGTGAATCCTCACACAAGGGTTCATCATGCATAAAATTGTTGTTGTTAAAAAAGGTAATTGAACTAAGATTCAGTGAGTGATTCAATGTTTAACTCCACAGTAAATAAAGTATTCCCGGATTTTACAGCGGTCAATTGTTGATATCAACAGTCACCTGATCCAATAAAGATAACAGTTACAGAAAAACATGAACTGCTCTCTCTAAAGTGAAGTAATGTGCTTTATTTACCTTTATTTATTTACATAGCAGCATAAGAATATTCGAAATCTTCCATGTTTAATTCAAATAAAGTCTGGGCAAGGATCAAAAGCCTCGACTTGCTCTTTAAACTAACCCATCAGCTTCTGAAAACCCGAGCTGATTTTAACGACGGCAATGAAGAAGAAATACCTAGGAAGAGCCCTTGCTTTGCGAGGAGTCGCTTGGGAAAAAAAGCTGCCATTGAGCGACACGTTCATCTTCTGTCGAGTCACCGTCCTCTCGGCATCCATCTTGTGCTTCCGAGCCGTAAGCCGATAGATGCTGCAAACACGTTCTGCTACTTTAGGCAGTTTGCGAACCTCCTGCAAAAATGAAAAAGGTGAAAAACTATTCTGGATGAAAGTCGCAGGATTTCATTAGTGAAGGAAGATTGTAATTGTGATTAGTTAATCTGAAACCTATTTAAAAGTATCTTGGAAGTTTGCATCATATAGGAATCAGGTTACTTTTAACTTGACAGTAAATGAAAGCTGCATTTGAGGCTTCCACAAATGATACTGGGACAGCATTCGTATAACACTGACAGGTTGGCGATGTTAGCCATGCATTCGATTTTACGCAAACAAGTGTGATAAGAAATTAAATATACCAGAGCGCGCTGGTGGTCTTGCAACAAGATGACTAACAGGAAGCAGGTTTTAGTGAAAATGCTGCCGCCTTTGTCCGCCACTTTGTCTCCAGCCTTCTCTCTGTAAATCTGCATCAGTTCCAACAACGTGTCGATGGAATTTTCCACATCGTAGACAGCCTCTGTGGTTTTATCATACTGAAGAAAGCAAGACGTTAAATCATAAAGAAACAAGACCACATCAACTGTGATGAAACCCACTTAATACCATTAATACCAAGAGCAAACAAGTAGCAAGTTCTAGAATGTTGTATAGATCATATAATTCTAATTCAGGGACAAAGTACGATAACAATAGTGGATTAACTTTTCCAAGTGGCTGAAAAAACATACAGATAATAAGAACAGCAGAGCATGAGGGTTAGTGCTTTTTAAATCACAGAGACATACCTTTGACAAGTTCAGAAGCACTTGAATCGCATAGGTGATCACTTCCATACAAGGAACACTTCTGTTGCAGCTCCGGATCAAAATGAAGATGGTTAAGGTTGCTCCACTCTTGACAAGATGTTCACAACATTGGGGTGAAAGCCTGGTTGCAGTTTCTGAAAAGAAAGGAGAAAAAAAAAAAAAAAAGTTGTATACAAACCTAAATCTGAGTCAATTTTTTTATGTGGAGCATTAACACAAACATTTAACAAAAGAAACGGCATAGAAAAACACCTTACCCAATTGTTTTAAAGCTGCCAGAATGTAGGAGAAGTGCCTGTATCTCAGAAGGTAGTCGATGGCAGTCGTGGTCTTATTGCAAAGCTTGTCTTCTTCTTTGGCTTCTTGGTTTACTTTTACAAAGCGACGTCTCATGGCTACCAGCTGAGTCGTGTCGCTCTTCAGACGCGAACGATGCCCTCTCCACAGCGCCTGAAAACGGGGGCCAACGAACAAGTCAGACCTCTCGTATACGTCCATAAAGTTGGCCAACGAACAGTGTCCTATGGTTCAACCAATCAAAGTACCTGCATCCGTACGATTCCACGATGTATCCGCTTCAATCGCTTCTCACGGAGGAATTTCTTCACCGCATGCTGGATGACCGTCGCAGCCTTGTTGCGTCGACTCAGCCACGAGTGCACTGCCCTCTGAGCCGTTACGATCTTCCGTCTCTCTTCAAGATAGCTTTTCCTCTGTAGTTTAGATCGAATCCATCTCTGCAAATAAATAACAATGTGCCTTGGATTAATTACATAATATCCTCCAAGAGAGCAACGTTCCTTCAAATATGATGCTATAAATTGAGGTTTAAGATGCATCTCAACAGTAAGAATTATAAAAATACATAAACCATTAAGTGCCAACACTGAGGTGGGGGGGCACATATACCAGATTACATTACAGCTTAATACATGCGATGGTAATATATTAAAATTGCTGGAATTCAAAACTAAGTGTATTCATTTAGTGGTATTAAGAACACCCCCAAACACACACACAGCCTAGTCTTCCATATTGTTTAACTGTAGATGCAGGATATTCTACAGTCCTTGAATCATACATTAACCCCACTTGCTTTACCTGTATGGAAATCACACAGTGAATCTGCTGCTTGGCAGACTTGAGAGCCAGGTGAGCTCTGAACACTCGCTGGATCCTCACGGCACAAAGGTGGTGATAAACGGCAGCCGAGAAGCGCAGTCTCCTCTTGGATCGGGTCTCCTCTTCCATCTGGAAAGTAAAGCATTTATTATATTAAATAACAGTATATTTTACTACAGAACGAAAGTTATGACTTGTAGCAAACTAATTTAAATTAAATAATCTTTCAGTGGGGTGAGGAAGTCTCTTACCCGTTTTCTGACCAGCCAACCACGGCAACATGCCTGAATAGTAATGGCCGCATCGCGCTCTCGCTTTTCCTAAAAACAAATAAAATCTGTAAACAAGCAGATCAACCATTCTCTCCTAAATACCAAATAAGGCAGATATAGGTTTAATTGTGTGTAAGAGGGGAAATCTTTTACCCTCTGAAGAGTCTCTCTCAAGCTGTATCCTCTCCAGAGAGCCTGGATTTTGACACAAGAGGATTTCATTTGCAGGAATTTATTGCGCTCTTTCCTTGCATGAAGCGTTTCTCTCCACCTTGTCTGAAGGATGTGTACAGCTTGGCGGATTAGCAGAAACCTTTATTTAAAATAAATATATAGTCATCTTACAATACATCTAATAACTTTAAACACCAACATAGAGATACATTCAAATTGAAAAGATATAAAAGCTCCCTCGGTACATTACCTCTTTCGAATAAGTCTTGCTCGGACATAATGCCCCACTGTTGCAATGGCTCTCTGCCTTGCTCTAAAATCTCTGCGCATGATGGCACCTCTGTACCACGCTTGAATTTTAAGGGCCACACGTATCCTTTTCAAAAGTCGTCTCGACAGGTAGCCTCGCATCATCGTCTGCAACAGAGAGGCACAGGAGCAAGAGAACAAATCAGGCTGTGGGAACCTTGAATTTAGGATTTAATGAGCATCATACAGTACATTAGACAATACATTACAAGTTAAATGTTTGAATACCTGTAGAGTGACTGCAGACTTTTTCATCTCCAAGTATTTTGCCCTTTCCTTTTGCCGTAGTAAGTGTGCCCGGAAATGTGTCTGAATGGTTGTGGCTGAGGCCTTCCATTGCAGGAACTTCCTCCTCTGTACCACTCCACGATAAAAAGCCTGTTTAGAAAAAAAAATACATCTCTCTTGCAAACCTTAACTATACCTGAAGACATTTTTAAAGATGCTGAAATGGGAGACTTGATCAGTAACTGAAATGTCAAATGTGCATTTTCAAAATTCACTTAAGTTTTCTTAATGTCATTAATTCAATAACTTAATAGAATCCTCCACCAGCCCACAAATTACCGATTTAAAACATACCTGAATTGTCACGGCACTCTTCTTAATCGTCTGGAACCTCCGGAGCTCATTAAATCCACGTATTCTTGCTTGAAGCTTCCGTATGCATTTTAAGGTCTCAAGGTAAATGGCTCTCTGTTGTCTTCTCGCTTGGTAGGCTCGGTAATGCTTCTGTAGAGTCCGTGCTGCCGTGACGTAGCTTCTGAATTGTCTTTTAGTGGCAAAAATCCTGTAATGAGCCTGCAGCACAACTGTAGCTGAGCGAAGCATCAAGAACCTCCGACGACACACGACCATGCGCAGTACGGATTGAACTTTGACCGCAGCACGCTTCCGTCTGGCCATCTTTCTTGCCATCATTCCTCGAAAGGCACACTGTAATGTAACGGTAGCTTGCTTTATTGCGGTAAATTGAGCCTTCTGCTCCCGAGCAACTTTGCAGAATCGAAACCACCTTTGGATTACAATTGCAGATTCCTGCATCGCTGCATATCCGATCCTTGCTCTGTAGCTCCTGAATGCAGTCTGAATGACTATGGAGGCGGCCTTTTGTTGCAAGAAATGGCGTTGCTTCACACGCATCTTTAAAAACGACTGAATTTTCCGGGCAGCTCTTATTTGGGTCGCTAAACGTCTAGCTCTTTTTGCACGGAAGGCAGCCTGTAAACAAACCACCGCCTTCTTTAAACTCCGATACCATTGCTCTTCAAAATCTCTCAGTCTCTTCGCTCTGAATCTTTGTTGGAGGACCTTGGTCGCCCCACAGAGCTTCTTGAAAACCATCCTTTGCCTGTGCATCCGATAACTGGACTGTATAACAACTGCAGCTTTATGGCTCCGCAACAGAGTCTGTCGAACGCTTTGGCCTCGGAAAGCAGCTTGAATTGTCAAAGCAGAACGTCGCAATCTTAAATATTTCTCTCTCTCAGTTTTTACTTGAAGATAGGCTTTGTAATGCATCTGGATTATGAGAGCCGACAATTTCATTGCCTGAAATTTGACCATCTCTCTGTGACTCCTGAAGGCTGCCTGGATCACAGTAGCTGCCACATGCTTTTGGCCAATCTCCTTCCTCACTCTATTCCCTCTGAAAGCAGCCTGTATGGTTACCGCTGCACGACGCAAAGAAAGATCGTGTTCTTTCTGTCGTTTGGCAACAATCAGAGCACGATACCTTAGCTGAATTGCAGACACAGACGCTTTAAGAGCAAGATACTTATTTCTTGTACTATAAGCTTTAAAAGTACTCTGAATAACTATGGCAGCTTTGTGCATGTTTCTTAAATGACGCCGGGACTTCATGCCTCGGGAAGCAGACTGAATAACAATCGCAGCATGTTTCTTTAAATTAAATGATTTCATGTCAACATCCCTCATTTTGTTGGCTCTGTACTGTTGCTGCACAACTTTAGCAGCCCACTGTAGCCTCTTATAATGAGACTTCCGCAATTGCATTCTCACTTGTGCTTGGATGACAGCTGCAGCGTTGTGCTTTGCCTGTAACTCTCGTCTAACCTCTCTTCCTCTGTAAGCAGCCTGTATCAGTAAGGCACTTCTGTGAAGCTTTGAAAATGCTAGCCTTTCATTTCTCCCTCTAACATATGCTCTGTAACGCCTTTGTAGTAAGGTTGCTGCAAGCTTCATTGCTTTGAATGGTATTCTACATCTGTGCATTCGAAATGCCGCTTGAATTACAGTGGCAGCCTGATGCTGCTTTCCAATGGCACTTCTTGCTTTCATACCTCTATAAGCAGACTGGATGGTAATGGCAGCACTACGCTGCAGCAAGTAGATTTTCCGTTGCGTTCTTGCAGCAATCAAGGCCCGATACTTCTGCTGCACCAGAACAGTAGCAGCTTGGATAGAAAGAAACCTTCTGTTCTCTCTGAATGCCTTAAATTTCCATTGGATAACACTGGCAGCTGTGTGCATCTTCTTAATTTGTTGCCTAGCTTTAAAACCACGAAAGGTTGACTGGATAACAACAGCTGCCATTTTCATGGATCTATACTGCTGCACATCTACATCTCTAACTCTGCAAGCCCTGTACCGCTTTTGCACAACTGCCGCAGCCCAGAGGAGTTTCCTGAAAGCGATCCTCTGTCGGTGCATTCTGAACTGGGCCTGTATCACAGTTGCAGCACTGTGCATTCTTGCAATGTCTGCTCTCAACTTCTGTCCTCTGAACGTTGCCTGAATCAACGTGACACTACGACGCAGCTTCACAAATTGCTCTCTTTCCCGTTTTCCTACGAAATAGCACCTGTACCTTCTCTGTATGATAATGGCAGCTAACCTCAAAGCTTTGAAAGGGACTCTTGTTCTGTACTTTCTAAACGATGCCTGAATCACAGTAGCTGCTCGGATCTTCCTTTGCATTTCTCTCCTGACAATCATTCCCCTGTATCCAGCCTGTAAAGTAATTGCTGCAGAGCGCATGGAATGATACTGCTTCTGCTGCTGCCTTGCAACGATAAGTGCCCTGTACCATCTCTGAACTGTAACAGCTGCTGCTTTTGTAGAAAGATACCGCATGCGCTGTGTATATGCTGCGTATCTTCTTTGAATTATTCTGGCAGCACTTTGCATTTTCTTTAGGTTCCGTCTCGCTTGTATGCCACGAATGGCAGACTGCAGACAAATGGCTGCGTTCTTTATCGCTCTATAATTTTGGACTTCGGCATCTCTCCTTTTGGCGGCTCTGTACCTTTGCTGTACAACACGTGCAGCCCAGCATAGCCTTCTAAACCTAGCAAGCTGTTTTTGCTTTCGGTAGTGTGCTTGGATTACAGTTGCTGCTCTGTGCATCTTTTGCAGTTGAACACGAACCTTCATACCACTGTATGCCGACTGGATGACAACAGCAGAGGATTTGATCAGCAAATACCTCTTATGCTCCTGAACTCCCATCACATAAGCTCTGTAATGCTGCTGTATGATGATTGCTGCTACTCTCATTGCACAGTAAGCAATTTTCGCTTTGTGCATCCTAAACTTTGCTTGAATGACTGTTGCTGCCTTGTGCATGCTCCTTAAGTCTCTCCGTACTTTAAAGCCTCGATAGGTGGCTTGTAATTTAATGGCAGCTTGGCGTAATTTAGCAAATTCCTGCTGCTGACGCTGGCCAATTAAACGTGCCCGATACCGTCGCTGGATTAAAACAGCGGCAGTTTTCATCAATGCCCATTTTTTCTTACAAATGAAAGTTTTAAAGGCTGCCTGAATCACAGTAGCCGCTTCATGCTGTTCTTTCAGCGCAGTCCTGACTTTCATGCCCCGGAAACCTGCTTGTAAAGTCAACGCAGCCCTTCTGATCTCCAGATATCGTGAAAGCTGTTTCTTTCCCGAACAGTAAGCCCTGTATCGGTTCTGCACTACCAGGGCTGCGCGCTTCTTGGACACGAACGTGGACTGTGCTTGGTGCATTCGATAGAAGGACTGTATCACCACAGCAGCCTGATGCCATTTTCCAACCTGCTTTCTCAGAGTGTACCCCCTCCATAAGGCCTGAAGCTTCACCACCAAACTACAAAGGCGTTTATATTTTTGTCTCTGCTGTTCACCTTCTCTCTTAGCCTTGAATTGCCTCTGGACAGCTACAGCTGCCCTCTTTAAAGAGAAAAATCTCCTACGATTCACAAACATTCTGTAAGCGGCTTGAATCAGTGTTGTTGCTCGATGTCGTTTCAGCATCTCTTTCCGAACCATGTATCCTCGGTAAGCTGCTTGCAGAACTATAGCTGCACTTCTCATCTTCACATAACCTTCTCGATCTTGATGGCTCACTTTACAAGCTCTAAACCACCTCTGAATTAAAATGGAAGATTGCCTCATTTTTGCGAACTTTTGTCTCTGAACATGTGCTCTGAATGCGGTTTGGATAACAATTGCAGATTCATGTTGGCATTTAATGCTTCTGCGAAAACGATAGCCCTGGTACGATGCCTGTAAGCATACAGCGGCTGCTTTCAGTTTCAAAAACCTACGTCTGCACAAGACACTTTCCTTGTACGTTCTGTAGTATTTCTGAATGACTACAGCAGCCTTGCATTTTTTAAGGTAGCACATTCTCTCCTTGTACGCTCTAAATGATGACTGGATTTTGACTGCAGCCTTTTTTTGCATTTGAAGACTTCTTCTTTGCACGTATCCTCGAACAGCTGCTTGAAGGCAAATACAAGCTCTGCGTTTCTTTTGATATTCTGTCCTTTGCAGATTGCCAAGTTTAGCAGCCCTATACGATCGCTGGATTTGAAGTGTGGCTTTCTTTAACCTATGGTAGCGCTGCCGAGCTTGGACCATTTTCACGCAAGACTGAATCTTAACAGTTGCAGCTTTTATCGTGCCGAATCTCTTGTGGGCGGCATAAGCACGGAAGTAGGCCTGAATTTTTATCACAGACCGGAGCAAGTGCGCCATCTTCCTAGCTTGCCACCCCCTGTACGCAGACTGCAAACAAATGACAGCGCACCGGACTCGACTATATTCTGAACATGCATTCCTCCCCATAACATATGCTCTATAATGCGTTTGGATCACAGCTGCAGATGCTCTCATTTTCCGGTACTGCGTCTGCGCATGCCATTTCCTCACACACGCCTGCAAAACGATGACGCATCCCTTCGTATGTAAAAATCTCAGTCTTGCTCTTTTCATTCTCCACAAAGACTGGATGAAACGGGCCGCTTTCATCTGCCTGACATACTCTCGTGCTTTCATCCCCCTGTAGTAGGACTGGATGACTGTTGCCATTCTGCAAACCAGAGCGTATCCGTCCTTATCGGCTTGGCACTGTTTGTAAGATCTGTAGAATCTCTGGATGGTTATGGCAGCATGTTTCCTCGCTTGAAATGTGCATTTGTCCACATGTCCTCTATACCACGCCTGTATTTTGATTACTTTCCCTCGGATCACAAAATACTGTCTTTGGCATTTATGCATGCGGTACCATGCCTGTATCCGTAGAGCTGCCTGGTTTCTTCTGGCCATCTTTCGTTGCTCCCATTTACGGAAAGCAGCCTGTATGACTGTGGCAGCTTCATTTGCTTTGATTAAGGCCTGGGCTTTCCATCTCCTGAATCCTCGTTGGATGACTATCGCTGAATGCCTCAGGGTTAAATATTTTTGGTGGCCTTCTTTTCCCATCTGCCTCGCCTTTTGGCATCTCTGAATGGTTGTTACGGCCCACAAAACCTTCTTGTATGCAGCAACTGCAATCTTCATCCGTACACAAGCTTGGAGAACAACAGTGTAGCGTTTTAACCTCTGGAAGTTTTTCACAGCACAATATCTTCTCCAGTGAACCTATTGACAAATTTACAAAGCAGAGAAAATTAGAACATGTTGTTTTTTTGTTTTAAATGACAACAACAATTCTTTTGTTAAACAATAAAAATGTGTAGTCTCTCTCTCGGCGTTTCACTGTATACAATTACTAAAGTACTTCTATATACAATAACTTGAAAGAAATCCAAACAATTTTAAAAAATAAATTATCCAAGTTAATACGATGAGGTGTACCTGGATAGTTGTTGCTGCTGAATCCCAAAGCATCTGTAGCTTCTTGTTTTTCATAGAGCGGAGTCGCTGTCTCGCTACATGGCCCCTCCAGGCCGTCTGAATGAGGAGCGCCGCAGCGTTTCTTCTTGCCTCTCTTCGATGCTGGAGGAACTTTACCACAACCGACTGGATTTTGGAGGCAGCTTGGTTCCTTTCCTAATAGCAGAGAGAGCGGAAAAAACAACAACTTCATTACAGAGCCAAACATGAAATATTAAAATGGTCACACTTGCGTTAACACAATTCTAACACGATCCTCTACACTAGACTAACTCGCCTCATAAAGCTTCCGCTCCAGTTTGAGTCGGTATTTCCGCCACGCTCCTTGAATCACCCTGGCAGCTCTCGTCTCCTTGCGTAAATCCAGGAGCCGCGCACAGAGAAAGGACAGGTAACACATAACCACCTGACAGAGAAGACAAAACACAAATCACTACCACCAGAATGAAAACTCTGTACAACAGGATGAGTGGAGGTTCAGACATCCGCACACCACTCACTGACCATGATTTACACTACAGTGGAACTTCCTGGATGGTGTTTAGGAGAGCAATTTATCATCATCACCTATTTGTCAGAGACTCACATCTTTGTATAGGTCTAAATCATAATCAAATCTAGAAAGTCACCTTCTCGTTTGGAATGGTATTTGACATGTCTGTGGGGTTGAGCATGGCTGGCACGCCTCCAAGGTCCGACACTGCCGCATCGACCAAATGGAAATTCTTCCTCTCGTTGTCCAAAAGCTTCTTGAACTGCACAGATGTTGCAAAACCTGCTTTCGCAAAACATTTTCATAGGTTTAGGTGAGGAAGATCATGTTCAGACTTTTACTTCTTAGAATTTTTTTTAAATCGAAAAGTGAAGACCATGGTATGAAGATCCAAATCCATTTACCATTTTGTACTCCTGGCCAAGCTTCAAAGGAGCTGTCCGAGTCACTCGTCGAGCAGTTGAGACCGACTGCGCCACGCTGGCCACACTCCACTGTCTGAGTCGTGTGCTGGCTGATGGCGTCAAGCGGTAAATACGACGGATGGTAATGATGGATGAGGTAGCACAGAACTTGCCCATCGGAGAATGACACCGTGAAGTTCTCAATCTGGGAAAATAAAACACAATGAGAGGTGAAAAATGAACACACAAACCCTCTCAACCTCAGAATTCATACATTTAGGGGATACACACATTGAAAAATATTGATGACAATACGAGTATGGCCAATATAAAGAGAGAACAGTCTTTTTGACATGACAGAAACAGAAACTGACCTTTGTACTGTAAAAGCGACACACAGCATTGACCCACTCCATCAACAGGTCGACTTTTTTGCCACTTTTCAAATCGTTATTGCCCCCTTCTCCGGTTTTCTCCACTACACCGTGGTTGGACCGCAGAGAGGCAAGTTCTTGGCGTGTTCTCCATGTTCGTTTGAGGAAATTAATTTCCTCCTCCAGCTGCTTCTCATCAAGTAAAATATCCACCTAAATATAAAACCGTGATCAATATTAACAGATTGTAATAAATTATAGGTGCTTAAATTTTATGAAGCAGATCAAAAATGTGGGAAATAATATTTGCAATACCTGAAATGCAAAAATGATTTTCCACAGCAAAGCCAACGTCTTTTCTCTGTGTCCGTCCACAACATCTCGCGCATCAATCGCAGCACCTGCAAAAAAACAATAAAAGATTAAGTGCTTGTATCAGGTTGCAGGTTTACTTCACAGAGGCAACCCAAGAAATAAAAATACCATGATCATCCTTCAGGTCAATTCCTCTTGCTTTGAGTACTTGCAGAGCAACCTCCACATTGTGTATCTTTTGAAGACGACTGATGGCCGGTACCCGGAGCTTGCGTGACAGGCTCCAGTCCTGCACAAACAGCTCCATGACTCGCCTAAAACATGAGAAAATGTGTCATGATCGGAAGAAATCAAAGACTGACTATTATGCTCATTGGTAACAAAAAGAAAACTAACATTCTGCCTACAGAATTAAAGAAAACCTATACAGAGATCTAAATAAATAGGCTACTATTTTCAAGATTTACAAGCCCTGCTGATTTCAAATTTGTCTGCTGAAGAAAAGCAACACAGAGCTAGAAAACAGAAGCCTACCTTGCACAGGAATAACTGCTAGAGAGAAATAATAAAACCAGCGCTCGTTAGAACTTACACCAAACGAATGCCGCATCGCAAGTCGACTGCCAGATTTTTCACAGCGAAGTTGAACTCGTCCAGTGGAGTCTGGGCATGAGAAACCGCCAAACCCAAGTATCCAAGATGGCGAGAGAGAATGCCCTCGCCACTGAGAAAGTCCCTTGAAAATGCCAGCAGGAGATCTTTGCTAGTCTGCAAGGAACAACAGTTATGCACTTAAGAACATCAGAATTAGAAAGTACTGATAGTCTTCCTATCACTAAATATATTTAATAGTCTTAAGTTTCCAAAACAAATGACAATAAAACTAAATAAAAGGCCATTTTAAATTTGTTTGGATAAACAGAGGAAAATAAAATGTCAATAAGATTCATATACATGTTCATATGATATGGCACTAGTATAATTGACTAAGCATTCAGAGACAATTGGGTCATTAGCAGTGTAACATGATAAACAATTGAATGTAAAAGTCAAGTTTGTAAACTGAACGTCTACTTTCTTCCAGCAGAGGGAAGCATTGAGCAAAGAAATACTATGAACTCCTGAAAGAACAAACTTAGGACTTCACATTTGAACTAGAAAGGCATTATTGGCCACCTTTATGGCACAAAACATTAAGTAGAAACACTTTCTCTCCCAAACTATTAATTTCAAACTCCTCTAAATATTAGATTTGTAAGAACAGTACCTTAAATTCTGCATCCATGCAAAACAAACATGGATCGTGGTCGATCATCCGGGATTCCTTGGCCTTGTCGAGAAAGCAAACCAGCAGAAGGAGCTTCTTCAAGGTGAAACGAGATAAAGCCTCTTCATGTCCTGTTCAATAGACGGTAATGGATTCGTTCACGCTTCAAGTCAGTGAAGAACGGGCAATCATCAAATAGACAAAAAGGCACCACTTACCATCGCGATAGAGGTTGGGTACTTTGGGGTGTCTATATTCGGCAGCAATATCTGGATTCCAAAGCAAACGACTAAGAATAAACATCGCCAGCCCTGTGACATCACTGTTGCTCTCCAAGGAAATCAGCTCCCCATAAATGGTCTAAGATGGGACAAATTAATTAGAATATGAATGAGGTGGCATTATTTTAAAAGAACAGCTACTGCAAACGATCGTTAACTTTCGAAATGTGGCTGTACCTCAAGGCCGATTCGCAACCAGAGAGGATTGTACGACAAAAGCCAGTTCAGAATCTTCTGACGTTCACCTTCAAGACGAAAGACAAAAGGAGATTTAGGAACACAGTCAGACAAAGCAACAGAAGAAGCCATTGTAAACAAGCTGCCGACACCCCCACCCTACACCACCCGACCCTTGTTCCATTATACAACTAAAGCAGCATTTTGAAATGAGCTGATCTTATCACAGCCCTACCTATATCCTTCCACAGATGGCGGTCCTTGCGTACGAGCAGCCTCCTAGCTTCAATCTCAAGTTCGAGACGCTGGATGGCCTTGACCATGGCTTCGGATGTGAACAGGCCGCAGGCGGCGCGACGCAGGCGGTTCAGTCGGCACCGAGCAGTGTAGGCTCTGAACGACATCTCCTCTTTCGTCGGCGCTTTGGGAACGCTGGCTTTGTGAGGATTGTCAGCTCCCATCACTAATGAGACCGCACTCACTGGAAAGCAGAGGAATACGTCACTACTGGTCTAATTTCTGAATGCATTTATACATTAGGAAGAGAAAGACATCTTGACTTTACCTTTAGATACTTCGGTGTTGACTTTGAAATCATCAGGTGTGAGGACGTAATTTATCCACCACGTGAAACCTCTTTCCTGTTTTTCAATCCATCGTTCGTCATAGAACATGTTTTTGGCCGCAAACGGTAATGGATGTCTTGGTATGGCTACAAAAACAAACACAAAATAAATTTATAAATATCACGCTCGGATAATAAGAAATAGCATTTTCACTCCATCATTCAAAAAATATGAAGATTGTAAGTAAAATTTTGCAAAAACAAATGAATCTATAAACAAATACCTGATTGTATTGGTTTAATGAAGGTAAGCCGAGACATTGCCACTCCTACAACAGCCTTCTTCTTCTTCAGAGATGTTGTGACCATGGATTTTGACGATTGTGTGCCTTCAATGAAAATAACAGTCACTAAATTAATTTTCTCAGTTCTGATTTCTATTTTATATTAAATATGCAATTTACACACACACACACACAAAAAAGTACATGTAGTAAACGAATAGTAAGCAGGTTATCGAGAAGGGCAAATATGATGTATATGGACTGTAATAAGTTCAATAAACATTTTTAAGCAATCAACTGGGTTCAAAAGGTACTTTTCACATGCTATATTATGTAACCAACTCTTTTTCTGAAGGCTCCAAGAATTGGGCATCAAGTACCTCCAACTTTTAATTATAAAAAGAAGTCAAAAAAAAAAGTCAGTTAAAACAAACACAAATATTTAGGATGTTAGAAGTCAATGTGTTAAACCCTACCTTTAGACGATTTTGAGAATGTCAGCTGTGACTGTGCCACACCAACAGACTTTGTTGATGTTTTGGTTACAGATGAAGTTGAGATCAGTGATGCTAGAGGGGGGAAAACAACACTGATATTTGTATCGATATAATGTACGGTGCTAACTATGCCTATTAAAGCATGCGTTTTAAGACTACTGCCACATTTTCAATAATATTCTCTTACAAGATGACAATTTTGAAATGTTAATCTCACCTGCTGTCTTTTGGCGAGGCTTTTGTGCAGCAGCTCTTGAGATCGGCCTCTTGTCCTGAACAACCCCAGCTGACATACGAGATGTTCGGCTTCTTTTTACATGTAACGTTTGACCCACTTGGACAGAGTTTTCCTTCAAAAACTCGCCACTTTTTCTCTTTTTGTTTCGAAGCTCAGTAGGAGCAAACACCACGGGCAGAGGGGGGGGTTCCACCAACGGAGATTTATCCGGCTGCTCTGACGATACTGGACAGAGATCAAGTTGGGAAGTCACCAGCATAAGATCGTTCCAGGTTGACAATGAAGACCCAGTGGGCTGGACTGCCACTATGGGAGATAGATCAGGCTGTGTAGCCAAAACTGGAGTCCCACTGGGTGAAAGTGAAAGTGGAGAAATATCTGGGAATGTCAGTTTTGGAGAAGCAACCATGTGTCTGGGCACCCTTGGAGACTGAATCCAATCTGAACCAAGAGATGCTTCCAAACTTACATCAGAATCAATGACAGGGAGGCCACAGAGAGCAACAGCGGTCATTCTTCCAAATCTTGCCTTGTCAGAGTCTCCTTCACTTAATCCCATCGTCTTTCCCAAAAGCCGGCGTCTGGAGGCTCCTTTTTTAGCAGGCCGAGAAGTGCCCTCTTGGACAGGACAGCTTTTGCTTTTGGTAACGGTTGCAGATGTGAATGCAGGTTTGGATTCTGCTGGAACCTGAACATTCGTCTCAGGGACAGGTTTAGAGCTGACAAAAAAAGTTAACCTAGACTTGGCAGGCTCAAGATCTGAAGAGAATTCAGGAAGCGCCACTGTAGGAATTCGAAGACTTCCAGCATCTTCATCATCATCGTCTTTCAACGAATCCAAAGAATCCGTGCCATCGAAACTTGAGCTGGCAGCGGGCGAGACAGCTCTGCTCTCAGATGGATATGCCACATCAGACTGAATAATTTCTAAAGCATCCTGAATGGATAAAACTGAAGTCACCGAAGACGTGCAACTTTCATAACCGACACTGCTACTTACAAAAGACCCAGAAACGTGTCTAGAGTGGATCTGTGGTGTGAGAGGGTTGATCACACGATCCGGGGTATTAACGGGTGAGTGCGTTCGATTCAGTTCTCTGACAACTTTGGTGACATTACAAAAGGAAACGCTTACCGTCTCCTGGAATGGACTGTCAGAGACACCATCCAAAACAGCTGGACTCAGAACAGGCTCACACGCTTGAAACGAATCATCACTGCTCGATTTATTCAGTACAGAGTAGGTTTTAGACCTTGGCAGTGAACCAGGTGCATTATTCTGCTCCGGTGCAAAAAAGTCCATGGGGTTGGCTTTAACCGGAGTCCTATTTCCTAATACTGGCTTAGCATTCAATGACTGAAGTGGGCTCCTCGCTTTCTCTTTCAGGTACTGCACTTTTCGAGAAACATGGAAGGTTCGGTTTACAGTCTTATTCAAAGTCGATTCCGTTTTCCTGCCCTTAACTGTAACAGGGCGTCCAGCAGGTTTCTTGGTTTTTATAGACTCCCATAAACTCCTCTGGAAGACAGAATTTAACACAATATCACAGAGGGTTGTCATAACACCATCACACTGCTTGACAAAGGTTTTTAGGGATTTGTCTTCTGGGGGAATTACAGTAGCTTAGGCCCATAAAAGGAATACATAAAATTACATTACAAAACAGTTAGCAGGAATAAATAAACTTAATTAAAATGGGAACATGCATATTTAAAAAAAAAAAAAAAAACATACCTTTTTCTTCTTGTGTGATTCTGCTCTTCCAAGCAAAATGGCCTGATGTTTAACTATACCATTGGCAATGAACGTTAATAGTTCCCGGACTCCACCTTCCTCCACAGGTGTCCACCTTACTGTCAGACAGGTGCTTTCGTCTGGCTGTAAAGTTAAATAATGTCAGTGAATACCACAACAAGCAAGCCCAATGCCATTCTCAATATTTTCCAAAGCATTTGAATAGAAGGAAACAAAGCCTCTACTAATTCCCTTGACATGCACAAACCTTTCCCTTTCTCCACAAATCATGCCAAATGCAATCCTCTTGATATTACCTCGTACCCCGATTCAAATGTGCTTCATCTATGCTCCCACTGGCCAACCAAGTCCACCAAGTCTATCAAGGATGCCCACAGTTAATCACCACACTCCTTGGCAAAAACTAATGATGCTGATGATTTCTCTCACAGTTCCTCGCAGAAGAGCGTTATTGTTCAAGCACTCAATTAGCAGGTGGAAAGCTCAAATGAAAACCCATTTCAAAACCTCATTCTGCATGTCAGGAGCTCCCTGCACCTGCCACTCTTCCTGCCACTCTCACTCTCTCTGTATTGAGTGCGCATGCTCATGCATCAGGCTTTATTAATGCTGGTAGAAGAAACTGATGCCAAGTCGTGTTGAACACTTGGTTTTACTGCACGGCATGCTGGGATTGGTGCAGTAAACTAAGCTACTGCATTTTGTGCATAAATGTGAAACTACATTGTACAGTTCCCTGCAATTGAGGTAAATGATAAGCAGCATATTATATTCAAATCAAGGCTAATTAACATCTCAAATTATAATAACATGAAAAACATCAATGCACACATAAAGGAAGACACTTACATTAAGACTGAAGTGCATCTGATCCACAGAGAAGCCTTTCTCGGCAGGAATTTTATCGACCCGTATTTCAGTCACATGGTCATTGGGGTTATCGATCACTAACACCGCTGCTCTGGAGGTCCCCAGTTTGACAGCTTCAAAACTCACGAAGGGAGCCCTGGAGAACTGAACCAGGCTCAGCACCGGCCCTGAGCTCCTCTCGTTTTCCTTATTCGCATCTTCAGACGCCAAGGTCACACAAGCGCCGTCCTTTCCCTGCGGCTGTGCTCCCCGGTACGTGGGACTGAAGTCCAGCGAAACCCCCTTCCCGACAGGACGGTCCATCTTTTTCAATCTTTAAAAACGGTAACACAAGGCTTTATTTACGCCATGTTGTCTCTCCGAAGTTTCTGTTGGTTTGACTCCGCATGAAGCACCAGTGTGTTTTGAACGGCAAGACCCGCCCCGCACATCGTGTTTCAAATTTCGCGCATCAGCCAATCGCAGTCTACAGTTGGAATCCTGGCAGCCAATCAAAACACAGAAGCAACGAGCAGCCAATCAAACGCTTTATTGTCTTTTAAAACGCCAGTAAAACGGAATTAGCCAATCATATTAGTCATAGTAGCATTAACAGTAGTAGTAGTGTTAGGAGTAGAGTTTAGGTTAGGAAGTGGTATGCATCAGTGAAAGTTAGCTGTAGTGTAATAATAATGTCATCTCCTGGTTTGCCAGTGGCATTATGTAAATTTGTAATTTATAAATCAATAATATTAGTTACAATAGGGGGCTATTAGGGAACTGGATATCTGTATTGTGCTGTAGATGCTTTGGTGTGCAATGTTTAATGAGGAAAAGGCACAAAGGATGATATGCATTCATTTTCATTCATTCTTTTGAGACACATTGTAACACTGTATCTGAACAATAGTAACAGTACAGAACATTATAATGGTGTGGTTATAATTGGGGCCTGTACAGTACAATACAGGTTATAAATGTGGGTACAAAAGAGATCAGCCCAAAAGTGTCAAGGGGTCCAAAGTGTGTTGGGGACAGATATAACATATGGGACAGCCGATGTGTGGTACAGATGCATCTGAGCATCAACATTTGCCCTTTTCATGATGCGATTGTTTTTACAGCAGGTTTGTGTATCTGCAGCACTATCCGTGTGTGTTTGTGTTTACAGTGAGAGATACAGCTGTAATTCAGATCGTTTCCATAAATATATTATACATATCATCACCTTCATAGGCCTATATCGATCCACTGCTGACTGATGGCCTCCCCACGATGCTTCCACTTGCTTCGATCTGTATAGCTTCTTTTCGATATCACGACTGTATAATGTATTAATCCATCTTCTCATATTTTATGTGGTTGTCTTCAAGGATATACATTTAATTTTTTCACCTTTACAATTATAAATGGAAACTAAGGAAAAATAAGCTTATTTTAATTTCATATGAAATACACACAAATTCAGACCAAAAAAAGTCAATTTAAAAATCATTTAATTCAATTATTTGCAATATTTGAGTGGGGTACTTGGCATATACTTTTATTTTATTTAAAAAATACATTTACTAACTTCATATATTTGATCATTGAGTTACAAATGTAGCAGCAAATAATCTGAAAAGGAAATCATTTGGAATGCTTTCGTTACAACCATCAAAAAACTTAAAAATGTAGAGGTTATGAAAGAGAAAAAGAAATGTAGCCAATACTTTCATAATTATAATATTCCTCGTTAGAAGATTTCCAATATCGTTCTAGGGATTTTGTATTTTAGAATGCAATTTTCTCCGCAGTTTTACAAGTTCTGTAATAGGAATGACTAACCTGGCCTTACTGTACATTTAGCATACACTTTAAAACAATAAATCAAATCACTGTTAGTGACCATGGTCGGAGTTGGATATATTTTGTACAGACGTGGCCGTGCCGAGTCCTAGCAGAGTCCCAAGGTAAGACTGTTCTCGGGGGTCTAGCATCTGATCGGGTCGAACTGGGTGAACAATGTTTGCCGGCTGAGGAGTGAGGGTATATTTCTCCAGAAAGACCAGGTCTGTGGCTGGCTGGTACTCCGTCTGCTGTCCCTGAGGTTGTGGGGGGAGGATATCATGCGACTGGGAAGGCAGAGGAGTCGTGTGCCTGACGAGATCCGCCTGACCAGAAACCTCCGGCATGGGGACGGGGACAAGCGTCACGGGCACGCAGGCATCCGAGGATATGTTCTGCAGAGTGGTCTTTGGTTCTGGCTGGTACTCCTTGGACTGCTCGGAGTGAAAAACGTCTGTGTGGTCCGGCATGGACTGTTCCACTGCTTTACTCCCGTGGACGTGATCGATGTGGTATTTCAGCTTGTCCTTCCTCTTGAACGTGGCACTGCAATGCGGGCAGTTGAACGGACGAGCGTCTGAGTGGATCACCATGTGCTTCGTTAACGTCTTCTTAATTCTGAATGTCTGATTGCAGATCTGGCATCTGTAGGGCTTCTCCCCTGCAAATTCAAGACAAACATTTTCAGGGTTGCTATGAAGCATTCATCCTACAATGAACTACAATGTAGCAGGCAAAGTAAACAAAGGTTATAAAGAACATTTCAAAAGAAGGAAAAAATAAATAGTCACTTTTATTACAAATTAGGAGTGTTTCCAATATATCCACCGACTCCATTCTCCTGGAAACTCAGCCTTGAAAGACAGGATAATAAACAGCCAAGGACAGAAAGTGTATAATATGTATATTAGCACCTGAATGTGTCCTGAAATGCATTTCCAAGCTCGACTTTCCTTTAAATTCCTTCTTGCAGACCTCACACTGGTGCAGCGCTGCTTTGTATCTAATGAAAAGAGTGAATTAAGATATTACACTACATTCCAGAACTATATATTTATAGAAAATATATTTAAATATAAATTTGCCATGAAAGTAACAGCCTGTAACATGTAACCTGTAAACAATGATACAATAAGGTTGCTTTGGACAAACTGTATTAAAATGATAAGATTACAATTAAACAAACTTGATTCCAAATGTAACATTGAACATACCTCAGTTTTAATAGAAGGTCAGTATACAATCAAAACAGCGACTTACTTTTGCCAAACCTTCTCTCCCAGATGAACGCTTCTGTAATGAACAGTCAGGTGATCCCTCCGACCAAAGCACTTCCCACACTCCTCACACTGATGAGCTTTTTCTCCTGAAAGGAAACACATTCGATGTCACAGAACAAGTGGGGGATTTATACCCACCAAAACAGGCACAGGTCACACAACAACTGGCAATACAAGAGATGAATGTGCATCATTGTACAGTTTCTGAATCCTCCACACTTCATAGAGATATCAGTTAGTCACTGACAGAAACAAATTACATTTCTTTGTAAGATATTTACAAGAATATAAAGAAAATGTTAAATAGAAATGTACCCGAGTGTATTTTCTTGTGCTTCGTCAGGTGATCGTGACGTATAAACGTTTTCCCGCATTCGTCACATTCATATCGCTTGTCATCATGGTGAACTCTTAGATGCAGTCTGTTTAAGAAAGGACTCCAGATTTAGGTTGAAACACAGAGGTGACATCAATTATGCAGTGTAAAAAGCTATACGTTATATTCATTCACAGAAACATCTGTTGCTCATTAAATAAAATGTATCACACTTATGCAACATAAGATCAGAGTTTTATCAATGTTATTTTAAAGAAGAAAAAAAGCTTCTCTTTTGCATTAAACATTTTCTCACTCTCAAATCTTAAGCCAGCTAGAAACTCAGTATTTATAATTCTCTCAAATCTTAACTGACCTGTAAGAGCTCCCGTGCCGAAAACTCTGTCCACAAATACTGCAAAGATGAGGTTTTTCTCCACTGTGGATCCTCAAATGTTCCTTCAGGGTCGTTCTGTATAAAAATAAAGAAATTACAGGGATTCAAATCTGATCGGCTGAGGACCTTTATAAGATATACATAACCAATCATTTAGGCATCTGTTCATCATGTTTAATGAGAAATATGTTGCTTCTTGTTTATGTGTACGCGCGTGTAAAATTTCAAGGACTTTTCATTCTGCCGTGGACACAGCATGTTGACTGACCTCTCTCGTACTGATTTTCCACAGATGAAACACGTCCATTTTCTCTTTCCTCCGTGAGTGCACTCTATGTGCCGTTTTCGATTTCCTGTGTCATTGAACTGTCGACCACAAATGTCACATGGGAACGGGCCTAAATCAGACATAATAAAAACAACCCTTTTATGACCTCCAGCAAATACATTATGTGGCTTAAAATGTCTATATTTTTAAGCACGCTGTATTAGTATCCATTTTAATTGTTACAATGACAAATATGCAATTAAAAATTCACAAGCAAGAACACATTTTACCTAAATGAAACTTCTCCTGATGTTTTAGTCTTGCAAATCGCGATTTGAAGTAGTCATCACAATATCCGCATTTGAAGGGTCTGTCTTGTGTGTGAAGAATCATGTGCTCTTCTAGGTGTGGTCTGCGAGTAAAGGACTTGTTGCAAATCTGAAGACATTATAAATAAAAAGGAAATACATCTTTATGACCACACATAGGTTCAGGAAATTCTCAATTTAGTAGACGGGGAAAAAGATACTTTCCTATTTTTCAACAACACATTTAAATTCACAAATGTAATTGCATGTTTTAAAACATTATCCAGATGCAAAAGATACACAATAACTTACATCACATTTCCATCCTTCACTCTTTCTCTTCTTCATAGAATGAAATTCTTGAATGTGTTCAGGATGAAACCTAAAAATCATCAATTATTACAGTCATGCATAAAACTATATAGTAACGCATCAAATCCATGGATATGTAAATTATCCTTTAATCCAAAATAATAAGAATATACATCTCCTTTTAGAGAAAAATCATATTTCAGATGAAGTCAAACATTGTCAAAGTAATACCTTTTTGAGTCAACAGAGCTACTTACCTCCTCACATGTTTTGCCAAAGTTTTTTTGCTTGCATGAAGCTTATTACAAAAAGGACATTTATGTTCCTTCTTCGGGAATGGAGTCTCATTGTTGTGCTTTTTCCTATGGACGGTCAGGTTGGACTTAGTTGAGTAGCACTGGTGGCAAATGTCACATTCAAAGGGCTTCTCTCCTGTGTGGACACGGGTGTGACTTTCATACTTTCCTATAAAACACAAAATGAAAGGGAAAAAAAGCACTAAGTATTGCATCCAGAGCATTTCATTCTAGCATCGGCGGCCTGATGCTCCTCTCACCTGCACGGTCAAATGTTTTTTCACATTTGGGACACTGGAGAGTTTTCTTGCTAGCACTCTGAATGACGACTGGAGCGAGTCCTTCAGGGTAACTCGGATTAGGAACTTCAGAATCGATATTCTGCTCTTCCTCTTCGTTGTCACTCTGCAGTTCTACTTCCGTTTCAACAGGGCTCTCCTCAGTTCGCCCGTCTTCCTCCACGTCGCACAGGCTCTCGCTGTCCTCCACCTCCGTAGGGTTGGATTTCTCTTCATCGCTGACTGCTTTGCCCAGACTGTTCTCATCAGACAAACTGCCACTTTCGTTGTCGTTTTTGGTGAACTTAGCAGGGCACTTCCGGGTGCGTGCCGACCTCCTGGTGCTATGCAGTGTGGCATCTTCTGAATCCCTGAAATCATCTTCTGGCGGCTCACCTGTACTGTGAGACTTGGCCAGGTGGTTTTCTAAGGACTTTCTGTAGCAGAAGGTGCGGCTGCAGAGATTACACTGATTGCTGGTACCAGACGTCCTCGAGCTGGGCTCAGGTGGGATTTGTGACAGCTCACTGTAAGATATTTCTTCTGAGACTTCCTGTATGTGCACTGAAACTATAGAGTAGTCCTCGCTAGTTAACACCTTCACGGCATCAATCATGTCAAGAAACGTGGCTGCTTCTACAAGGGAAGGGATTTCACTGTCATAAATTAGGAACTCTGATGTATACAAGAACTGCAGTAAATGCTGAAACACAGAATCGGTCACGTGATCCACCGTCACATGATTGATATCTGGATTTTTACTCAAGTGAGCGTGGAAATAACTGCTCCCAAATGCTACGACCACCTTGTGCGCACTATATTGTTTTCCGTTAACAATAATAATTAAATCACAAAAAGAGGATGCTTTCTGCCTGTCATCGTTTAGAAATTGTAGCAAATTCCTATTGTACTGTGTAAAACTTAAACGCTTTTTTTGTTGCAAAGACGCTTCTTGCAGATTGTCTTGGACTGGCAAGTCCCTTGCGGTAGCCATACAGGCACTGTTGCCTCCTGGCAGGATGTCTGGAGAGGTGTCTTTGTCTGTGTTGTTGCAGAGTTTCCCCTTTGGTTTAAGATGGTGGGATAACTTTCGCCGTCTTTTCATTTCAGATATTTTTCTGCAAAATCCTGTAAGATAAATTAAAAACAAAAAAAAAAGCTTTCAGCCAGTGGAAAATACATATTTTAAAGGGAATGGGGTAGCACACAATAGTCAAAAAAGTATAAATAAGAGCTTTAGTGCAGAACTCAAAAGGGCAACTGTTAAACTAAGTTGAAGACAGCATTTGCAGGAAAAGAGGCGACAGCTGAATTTACATATATTGCCATGAGTTTGTCTAGCATGTCTAATACATCATCATCATCAATATTATGTATATAATTATTGGTTAAAGGTGCTTTTGTGGCTGCTTGGGGGACATGCATGTCATGCATCCTAACATTAGTTTCATATATTATGAAAGTGTAGCTTTATTGCATTAATTTCCAGTGTTATTAAAGATCTTGTATACGTTTGTAGTACTGTAGGTTTCCATGTTAAGAGCCTGCGTGTACCCAGATACCGGTATGACAATTAAATGTTTTAATGTATAGAAAACGAGGCCTAAATAATGACAGCAAGCCTATATAATTAATATCAATGTTTTATTTGGATTCGCATTTGTCTAGGGTCTCGATTGCTAATACAAGCTATGAAACCTCAGTGCATGTTCACTTATAAAGCATGTTATCACTCTTACTTTAATCAATACGGGGTGCTTCTGTGCCCTAGTTTGTTTCTCAAATACAATGAAACCGGATATTTAGAAGAGCCAGGCAGATCAATGAGAGCCTGTTTATTGTGCCCGTCGCTGCTGTGCTGATGTGCCGCAGCTCTCAGCCGCTGTCCTCCCTGCAGACCCCCTCTCCACCCCACGGGCCCCCCGTCAGGGGAGATCACTGACAGACGACCCGTCGCACGGCGCCACAAAACACCTTATTGAGCACAAAACGGCGCATATTTTCCTACCTTGGCAGCTGCGATCAACTAAGCATGAATCAAACGCCAAGCGAAATAGGTCACGGTAAAAAAATATAGAGTATATTTCCAAATAAAAGAGACAGCCCCACCTTTCTATTTTCCTATTTTCACAGCGCACACCGGTGACATCCCAACAAACTGCCACGCTATTGGCTGTCGCAGCGATGCTGTTATTATTATGATTCAAATGGGCCTAGTTTGCGTTAAAACATGACTTGCAGGTGTTGGGATTAATATTCGTGTCTATTATTGAAGATAGAAGTGCGCTATGGGAAGGCAATGCTCATACTAAATTGATTACAATTATTTTGGTACAGTAACGCCGGGAGTTATGGGTGTTGTAGTTTATTTGTGTGTGGCGGCCATGCGGGACAACCGGACTACAAACAGCAGAGCAGGTACTTTTGAAAGTATTGAAAGGCTTTTATGTCTGTTTAACACAATATAGTTTCTGCAGCATAATCTGTGTATGATTTGTTTTAACTATGTTCGTATGCTCCAAAGAGGAATATACATTAAGCAGCGCTGTGTAGATTAGGTTGTAAAAGTTAAGTTAATCTATCATCGGTATCAATGGTCGCGTTCGTGCGGCGCAGATGTCCGCAGTTCTGCGCGGGTCTGCGCGGCTCCACCAATGGGAGCGGTGGGATTCTGCAGATCTGCGCAGAACTGCGGAAAACTGCGCTACAAGAACGCGACAACTGTTCTTCGACATGATGCTCCGAATCGATTCGATTCGATATTTTACATGTTTGTTGTAATAAAGACCGATAATCCCAGGACTATTGCAGACACAGTAGGTTTTTAAAGTTGCTCCCTTTAGTTTAGATATACAAAGTTTTTGTTTTATTTTCTCAAGTTTTTGCAGTTAGCCATAATGCCATTTCAGAACCACTGTATCTTGTTATTCATGTCATCCCAGATGTTCAGTGATCCAATAATACCGGCCAGCTGTTCTATATTGAATATGGAATGTGTTAGCTGACTGAAGTATGCAAATCTGGGTTGTAGCATATAGGCTATTCATTAAAACAAGATTATAAAAATAAATTAACTGCTATAAGGAGTTCTTAAAAATAATAATAAGACGAATAATGCATACATGCATAGGCCTAATTAGATTAATACAGGCATACATGTTAAATCTAGCTCTTAGACTATAATAAAACAAATTATTAAATCTCATGTGCTCACCCTAGCTCTTGACAAGATTCAAATTTACAAAGCAGGTTACAGTTTAACCATCACAGGCTCTATATCTGTCTGTCTAATACCCCTCCCTTTCAGTTCACCACAGACAAAAGTGTATGGCAAGACAAATGATCATTTAGAGATATCTTACAAAATGTTAAGATATCTTTAAAATGCTTTACAGATATCTGCAAATATTTCAAGATATCTTCAAATATTTCAGTATAGCTCTAAATAATTTAAAGATATCTGCAATTATATCATTCTTTTCTAAAAGTACAATTAGAGATATATTTAAATGATTTGCAGATATCTTTAAGTAATTTAGAGATATTTTTAAATCATCTAGAGATATCTTCAAATGACTTCCTGTATGTAGCCCAAGATTATCACTTCCTGATCACTTCATTTTTGTGTAACTGAATGAGGAAACAAGAAGTGAAATCTCAGCCAACAGACCGGAAGTCTATTGAAGATATCTCGATATGATTTGCAGATATCTCAAAACGAACAGGAAGTCATTCGCAGATATCTCAAAACGATTTAGACATAGCTAAATAAACAGGAAGTCATTTGCAGATATCTCTAAATCATTTAAAGATATCTGAAGTTCAAGAGAGAGAGAGAGGAATTCATTCTGTTGCTTGGCCTTTGGGACTCAATAGGTCCAACTCTTTCATCTTAAACACTAGAATACTTAATACTTAAGTATTTTGTTTGAGGGTCGTCTTTTAATCAATGTGTATTTTTTTTTAATAAACCATATAAGCTCTTATACTGTCACACATCCAATAGCCAAGTTATTTGATCATTTTTGTATATGAAACATTTGTATTTTAGGATTTATAGGCCACAGATACTGTCTCCAGGATGCACAGCTCCCTGCATCGTCGAATACAGTGCATCTTCACAGTTGCCAAGGCAATGATGAGTGCTCTGGTAGCCTTTCTGAAAACCGTACAGCGATGGAGCATGTATTTCTGAAAAAGAAAAAAGACCTAAAGTGGGGAGTGGTCTCAGAATTAGATTTAGACATGATCGCTCAATTACAGTTTCTCAATAGCAGTTCCTAATAGACAGGTTGTACAGACAAACAATGAGTCTTAAGGAATGTGTTAAACTCGAATTCTTCAATTGTGTTTCATAATGAAAAGCATTATTTTTATTTTATAAAGCCATAATTATTTGTTTCCATAAATGATCATTTGTAGGACGATTTGAGGTTGGAAGAAAATTGCTAAGCTTTTATTTTCAGAATTATGTTTAAGGAAAATGTACAGTAGATTATTTATATTATGATTTGAATGAAGCAATTTCTAAACTAGCTCTATTATAACAGCGATAAAAAAAACACAGAAAGACTGGTTTTGTGCTTTGTACAATTCATTTTGTTTGAAGTTGAAATATCGTGTTTGAAGACACGACACAATGCTTTGAGCTGGGATCATTCTTCCATTTCGTACTTCATTGAAAAAAAGAAGAAACCCCTATCTCTGCAAGCAGACAGACACAGACCTGTAATTGCTGCTCCTTCTCAAAGACCAACCAAAAGGGTCGTGCTATCTTTGAAGGCACATATGTTTTGCTGTTTGTAAAAAACTGAACCAGGATTTTGTTTCTAATGTACGGAAACTATGAAAAAACAATACATTAGTTATTCTATTTATTTATTTATTTAAGTAGTGATATTGAAATTGGCATCAACGCAATTAACTAAATAGCCGCTTACTAGAATGTGTTACTTTTTATGTTTCTGGCTACAGCTGATGAGTAGTGGTTACTGAGGTTTGCAGCTTGGGTTGTCACTGCGCCTATCAATTGAAATTTGAAATCAGAATGCAATTTATTAATTGATTCTGTTACTTCTGCAGTGTCATGAAGTCTGTATTTTTTCCAATGATTCTGACTTTTAGGTTTTCCCACATTCAAATGATTGGCAATGCTATAATGCACAGTACATGCAATACATTTAAAGACAGTGAGACCTTCTGTAAATGGAAATGATTACTACATTTTTCTCATATATTTCTACAAAAATAAAAACATTATAAGTTTGTTTGAAGTTAAATTATACTGAAATAGGATAAATACTTACAAATATAATTGTTCTCCCAATTCAACACACCTTTATACACATCTTATCTTTAAGAAGCTTAATGCTACTTACACTTTCTTTGGTATAAAATAAAGCCACTATCGTGAACAGTTTACGTTTGACGTTTAAGTCAAATGATTGTTAATCCATTCCATTTAGCCTCAGAAATCTGTTTCATTGTTCAGCGATTGCCAAAGCCCTCAATAGTAGTCTTAATAGACACCAGAGCTGTGAAGTGGGAGCCTATTGGTGCAGTGCTGAAAGAGCCCACAGTAAGCCCACAGATGGCATTGTGAGGATTCTGTGTCTAGGGCACACGCTGCCGGTACCTGATGCTATAAAAGCCACGAGCGCAGCCCCAACATGCCCAGCATGCAGTATACAGGATGACTTCTCATAATAAATATGGCTTTCTCCAAATCTTGCAGATTAAAGTTAACAGGCATCATCTGTGTGCCTCTTCTCCTCCTCCTCTGGATAACAAGTAAGTGTCTTTCTATCTGCGGCTGGTGGTGTCGGACAGTTGTGGAAGTGTTTGCATTCACTTGGAAGTATGGATATTGGCTGCTACATGGTTAATTTGCATTTGAGTGGTTTTTCAAAAGGGTCCTGTTGCTATTATAAAATATTTTAGCCTTTATTTGTATTTTTTGTTGATAAAAATACTTTTTTTGTACATCATATTGTATCATTTTGATTAATTCAGATTTGACACTCAGCTGTAATTCAAATTTTAGGTTACAGAGCATGTTGAATTGTGTATTTAACCTAAACCTATTTCAGTGCAAATTTCTTAATTGATGAGGCAAGTTGTTGACTAGTGTTAGTAGTATTCTATATCATGGCATTCATGATTAAATATCAATCTCCTATCAATAAACTATAGCAAATGGGCCACTGATTGGTGTTCAAAGCAGTGTGCGTTCAAGCCAACATGCTTCAGTTGATCTGACAGGTTGATTGCATCTCTAGTGGTAGAGGATGTGTTTTGTGTGTGCGATTTGAAAATGCTTAATCTGAATATCAATAAGCCAGAGCCTAGACTGCAGCTGCCATTCAAAAAAAAGGGACTTAACATCATTCTCATGGTATAGCTTTCTTCAATCTGGGTCACCTTCTGTTACCATCAACCGAGTTTAGGCAAATCAACAGTAATAAGTGCAGAAAGTAGTGCTTGACTATTGTGTATAGTGAATGATAAAGGATTATGAAAACAAAATGGAAATCTGTTTGAGGGGCAACAGAAATCATTGTATGTTGAGAACTGTATTCTGAGCAGTTTTAACAGTTTGGTATTGTATTGTCCGAATCAGAAAAAAAGAAACACATACTACATCTAATTGTTCTCTTTTTGATATTATACTCCAATTCTCCTGTGATTCTATAAAACTCCTTCTGACAAATTGCTTCTGACAAAGAATGTATTTCTGTTATCACTCTGAAAACAAACTCACTAATGTGAACATCCATCGCACAACAAAGCATGACAATGTCCATATGGACAAGTAAAAAGGGCTTTTATGTGAAGAATAGAGTGTTTGCACAAAAGAACCATAGTTTTCATTTGCATCATAAAGAAATCTGCGGACTGGAGAAACCCAGCCCGTTAGTTGGCTACAGTTTTGTTTTGACTACATCAAGGGTAAAATAATGTGTATGCCATTTTATATATTTGAGAAATGTATGGTTTGTTGGAATTTAAAATGACATCTATTCTTATAAATTGTTCAGATGTGCCTATTTACTGACAGTATATGCAATTCAAAATATGTTTTATATCTAGGGCATTTGTCATTTACATTAACCTTTATTGATAATGGTTACAGCAAAAATGTTTCTCCTGTGATTCGAGTTATTTGAGTGTATTCATTATTTGACGTATTACATTAAGATACATCTGCAGTGCTTGTTGTCGAACTCCCCAAAAGCGCAACAAGTTATATTCTGGACAATAGAGATGGTTCATACATGTTCCCTCCATGTGACATATGGTTAGATATCTGCACCCGTGTGCACCCAACCCCCTACAGAGACAGGGGGTTCAGAGGGCTTCAAAGGGTTCTGAAAACCAGCTCTGACCAAGTTTAGCTGAGACGAGGTCTAGACGCTCTTAATCTGCTCTTGTGAAAATCTTGAGGCCTTGTCTTAAAGAGCATTAATAGAATGTTGTCTGTAACCTTGTTTTATTTCAATTCAGTAATACAAATATATATATATATATAATCCGAATATTCTCAAAATATATGGAGCTACAATATAAACCCTTGTATTATAAAAAGGAACATCATGATAATAAGAAATTGAATGCAGACGAACATTGGCCCCCATTTTAGTACATCTTGATGTGGTTATTTCAGTTATGATATTTTCATTTCAAAGCTTGAATGGAGCACAGTTTTGTTTGGTTAAAATTAGTTTAGAAATAGTCTGAAAATAATGTAATATTACATAAATTAAAGGTTTTGTTAACACTTGTGTAATTACAGATTTTATAATATAAAAAGCTCTGCATTTTATGTTAATTTGAAAGGAGGCATTTCCCCAAACTGCAATATCTAGACTTTTTTATTATGTATAATTGTATGCGTCTCTTTACTTTTTTTGCATTAGTGGTAATTAAAAGAACTCTATGTGATATTAGTAGTATAGGGTTCATTAATTATCAGAGAATACATGAAAGGTTGGAAAAGGCTAGACTAAAATTGCGTTATAAACTGCAATGCATCTGCTTATATTACAGCAGATTGAAAAGGTTTTTATTCATTTCCACCTGAATTACAGTTGCAATGTTTTCCAAAGCTCTTTTGCTTTAAAATGACTTCCCAATTATTCAGGAAGCAAATGCACAATTTTGAAGTGACAAATCAATGAAGATATGAAAAAGATCAGATTAAATTTGCACGTTTTGTACTTTTTGCAAAATTCTGGTTTGTTTGTAGTGTGATACTATATTTTGTTAAGGATAGGTATTTTGGGGGCTTTTAATATATTGTTTTCCTATGCATTGCAACAGACATGAATCAGTCAAATAAATAAACATAATCTGTGTAATATGTTTTCTGTTCATTATTATTGTTTTGGACTATTCTGCTGTTAAACTGCTGTGAACCCATTGTCTGCACTGGCCAAAATGCTGCTGTGAATGTAGATATATTAAACACATATTAAATATATTCAATATCACGTCATATTATATATTCTGTATATTAAGAACTTCAGGAGGCAGTTTGCCTTATTTCTCTTCTTTCTTCTGTCATGCGCATACCAGCTATTACACGGCTTTTTTGATAATCTGTTGCAATTGGTTCTGCTCTCCGTGTTAAAGCTGTAGGAATTCTGCTGCTGTATTAAGATTGGCTTGTCTTTGATGCGATCTGAGATCCTGCCTCCTGAGGTCCCTGCCCTGTACTCACACTGACAGTCAGACACTCTGAGAAGATTATCACAGATATGATGTAACTTGAAATATTCAGTGAGTGTAACATTATATCAGCAGGTCACAGTCAAAAAGTCAAACAGTAGAAGGGATACATAGTATATTAAAAAACTCAACTTTAACTATCTAATTTTCCCAGTAAAAAACTATTGTCAATATAGGACACAGGGAATACAAATCTTTATGTGTGTTTATTCTTTTTATTAACGATGACTATTCTTCATCGTTATAAAAAAACATGTAATTATTCCAAACTATTGTTAATTGTTTCAAACATTACAGAAGCACAGAAGTACAGATATTCTGCAGTTATAGGATATATTACAGAATATATCACAGTATTACAGGATCAAATTACCAGGCGTGAAAAAAAACTGTTTTAATTATGGAGTTTGATGGATCAGGATGAGTTTAGTGACCTTACAGCTACGTATCAGGTTTTCACTGTTCCCCAGGAATGTAAGGGTAACATTTCAAGAGTGATACATGAGGGAGATCTGTAGCATTGTGAAAGACCTTCCAGATGGATCTCAATATGCCTGTCTCATCGTGAGGAGAAGGACAAATTCTTCTGTGTTGTGCAAATTCCTCTTCCTTTAGACTGAACACTGTCTTTATATATATATATATATATATATATATATATATATATATAGCTAGAGCAGAAAATCGATATTTGCTGGTAAAGCTTCAATATGTTTCAAGAATGATAACATGCAGATCATTTCAGACTTCAGATGTTATGGATTTAGTGTGATTGGTCTAAATCGTAATGGTCAGTAAGCGGACTGTAGATTATACTGTTCAATATCATTATTTTTAAAAGTTCAGTTTAAGAATCATTTGAAGAATCAAGCCAAAAACAGCAACTGATATGAAAACCATGACTGAACTGTAGCAAAAAATAACATTGCATTCAACCATTTTTAGAGATTACAATTAAATTGCAATTTGACAATAGACTGTAAATATGAAACTGCAGCAAAACGCTTAATTAAAAATAGCTGGCGTATCCAAACAATAGACAGAAAAATGAAACAATGCCAAATGCCCTTAGCATAACCTGAGCCTGTCCAAAACAAAAACATACAAAATACAATAATCATAATTATCATTATCAAAATAATATTGAAGTGAAAATAATGACCACTCGTGGATTCTATATTTTGTCCACAAAATAGTATTTTTTATTTTATTTTATTCACAGTTGAAGCAGGATCATAACATATTTTGAAAGTCAAATGTGTTTCTCTGGTTATGCTCTGGTGTCCTTGTTTGTAGAGATAAAATCATATTTTAAACCACACATCATTAGGTACTGCTTTCAGCATTCATCACCCTGATTAAGGAAACGCAGGGTTGTCTGAATAGAAAGAAAAAAAATCGTGAATGCTTTAAATCACTGACTTGTGTGTGCCCGGATCACCATGGCAATGTGGCGAATTCAGACAGGAGAGCGGGCAGATGGTTTCCATGACGATGCAATCTGATGCTTTTAGAAATGCTGAAGTTTAGCAGCACCGTCATATATATATATATATATATATGGCCTATATAGTACATACAGGCGGGTGACAAATGAAAGGAAAAACCCATATAAAGTGTCTCAGTGAGGTGGGCACCACGAGCTGCCAGAACAGCTTCAATGCTCTTGACACAGATTCTACGCGTCTCTGGACTCTACTGGAGGGATGAACACCATTCTTCCAAAAGATATTCCTTCATTTGGGGTTTTGATGATGGTGGTGGAGAGCGCTGTCTAACACGTCGGTCCAGAATCTCCCATAGGTGTTCAATTGGGTTGAGATCTGGTGATTGTGAAGGCCATAGCATATGATTCACATAATTTTCATACTCATCACACCATTCAGTGACCCTTGTGCCCTGTGGATGGGGGCATTGTCATCCTGGAAGAGACTACTACCATCAGGAGAGAAATGTGTCACCACTCACTGTAGGGGTCCAGCAGTCAGGCCTGTCCCGTTCTCTTGGTGTCCCACACATGCACTCACCCACTTGTCCAGAACACGAGCCAGTTGAGCGTCTGTGTGACTGAAGCTCCTGCCATTCGTGCCCCAATAATGACCCCTCTTTCACAGTCACTTAGATCCTTTCCTGTTGCCATCTTGATCCAAAATCGAGATCAACTGGGCCTGCTCAGCATTTGTATACATGCCACAGAGCATGATAGGATGTTAATTGCTTAATGGTGTCATGCAGTACTCCTGTTTAGAGGCATCTGCATTCGTTATGTTCCTCCACTCATTCAGGTTTGTCCTTTAATTTGTCACCCGTCTGTGTGTGTGTGTGTGTGTGTGTATATATATATATATATATATATATATATATATATATATATATATATATATATAAACACACAATATTCTGTGCCAAGATATTGGCTGCTGTTGATGATGATTAAATTACATTTGTATACATTTTGTGAATCTGTTATACATTATACATTTTAATGATATACATGATGGGGCAAAGGAAAATATTTCCCTTTCTCCCTTTTATATTGACAGAAGAAATAGCAGACACTTCTTCGTGTATACCCTTAGTGATGTTTTCAGTAGTAAATTGTAGTATAGTGTTTTATAAGTGGTGGTGTTTTTTTCTGTAGTCTTGATTTGTATTTCTTTTTAAATAAATGCTTATCATGGATTCCATATTTGTTTATTTCAGTTTGCAGCTTTAATTGCTTTTCAAATTATTGGTCAAACCACTTTATTTATTTATTTATTTAATTTGGATTAATCAGTTGACATTTTTCAGGTTATCCTTATTTATCTTGAGGGACAAATGTGATCAACAACAGTGTCATCAAGGAGTTCAGTGTTTGACACCAATTATATTTATTGCCATTATTTTACTTTTATATTTTTGGGATATCATTCACCCTGTATGTGTAAAAACTATTGTTTCTTAGAAAGTTGGATAAAACTTGTGATTACTGTTATTAAACCCTTCAGGTGGCCTTTCTTCGGAGGCCTTTTCCAGCTGCCTGTCTGATCCATGCCAGAACGATGCCACGTGTGAAGAAAAATCCACTGACTATATCTGCTATTGTCCGTCCGTATTGGTCAGCCCTTTGGAACAGAGCTGTGAAAACTCCAGCCACCTCTGTCACGTAAGCGGCTGCCAAATCGACACCAAGTGCATGAACACTGCGGAGAACTCCAGCCACCTCGTCTGTCAATGTCCGCCCAGCTTTCCCGGAGAACTGTGTGCAGCTTACATACAGCAATGTGCCAACAGCCTTTGTGAGAATGAGACGCACTGCCAGCACAGAGCTGCTCCGGAGGACGTTGCCGATTACAGATGCATCTGCAGGGAAGGTTTCAGAGGCGCGCACTGTGAGGTCGACGTGAACGAATGTGCCTCAAACCCCTGCCAGAACAGAGCCGTGTGCAGGGACAGGATCGACGGCTACTCCTGCTACTGCGTGCCAGGTTTCCAGGGCAAGCACTGCGAGATCGAAGTGAACGAATGCGCTTCTCAGCCCTGCCAGAATGGAGCAACCTGTCTGAATAAAATCGGGAAGTACGTCTGCCTGTGCGTGCCAGGTTACACAGGTGAGTAGATTGAGGGTGGTGTTGTGTTGAAGTTGTTATCCATCTCATTGTCAGAGTTTACACTTCAAATGCTGAGGATTATGGCCAAGAACACGCTCTGTGATTCTTCTTTCCCATAAAGTTTTGGCCATTTTAAGGCTTCTTTATTCAGTTTTTTATTTTCAAATGCAGAGTTCATTTTGTAGGCTTCAGATACATGTCATTATCAGATGAAGGACTGTTGTGTTGAACATGCAAGTCAACAAGGAGCATTTAATACATTTGGTATATTTTCATTTGCAGGCGGAAAGAAGAGAACGGGTGCTTTGAATAGAGATTGACACACGAATACAATATTGAAATATGAATACGATTTTGTTACCCTTAGGGCGTCTTGCTTTTTTGCCAGTTTTATTCCGGATGTTAGTTTGAAGAAAAACATCGCAGCTTCTCCCACATCCCTGAGGCCTTGTCAAATGCAACAGATTCCTCTCTGTGTGACAGTATTGTATAAATATAGTTTAATGGCGACCAAATGAATATTTAGCAGCTCCACCTGTTGATAATTGAAAATGTGTTCATAGACAGTATCAAGTACTGCTAAATAATTAATCCTAATTAAAGGTCTTCCTACCAGTAAGAACAATTAGGTTTGTACCAGCATCAGGACATTAAATTATTTGACAATTTCCCAAATATTAAACAATAGAACTAATTAATTGCCGTCATATTGCATTAATTTATATACTTACTTGTTTGTTTGTTTCTTCACTTTTGTCCACAGTTATATGAACAAATATAGAATAATACAATACAAAAATAATGTGGGGTGGGGGGGAATCCACTGTAAATTTTGTAATGTTTCTGTAATGATTTTGCAGTATCATTATTAGGTTTACAGTTATCGATCTTAATGATGCTGACAGCTAAGACACAGACACAAAATCCTTTATACATTTGTATTCTATTATAAATTCCGATATAAATTTATTTATTTATTAGCATTAAAAAGAATAGAACAGCACACTATATATATATATAAAAATATCAAAACCTGCACTACTGCGTAGAAACAGCAGGGGCTACACAGTTGCGTGTCTCATAGCAGTGTGTGATGGCTCCACCTAGTGGTATATCCCCGGTACAACACCCACACCTCGAGCATATCTGTTTCATACCGAGGTTTATAATTCCAGACCTGTGATGTGTTTTTACAAAAGGAGAAAATTACCATAATGGCAATGCAGAGACATTTCTACAAATGTTGTAAAAAGCAGGATGAATAGGTAGTGCAGCTCACCAAAGATACCTGTCCCTTGAAGCATATGTTGCAGCGCATTGCGAAGCTGTGTTGAACATGAAAAACATTGACATATGTTTCTGCGCTTTCAATACCGCACTCAGTTAGTGGAATAAAATACCCTGCTCTGGAAATAAAACCATATGGTCATTATTATAATCCCTACCTTTGCTTTGATTACATTTTCCAAACAGTCTCAGTTATGAGCATGGGAAGCATAAACACGGAGCCACTGAAAGAGTATGAAGTGTGTTATAAATTGAATAAATAAATTCGTTTTCGGGTCTAGTGCCACACAACTTGCTTACAGACCCCAACTCAAGCTTTTTGTCTTCCTTATTTTTCCAAGTACAGATCTTGTTACCTTTTTAGGGCTGGTGTTTTGGTCAGAATTATGAAGTGACTGGACAAAATTGAGACACAAATATATTTATATGTTATATTTATAAGTTCAAATACATGTATACATTGAATACCCAAAGTTTTCCCTGCTTTAATACCAAATGCATGAAGTATATTTAAAAAAAGTTCTTCCATAAAAGAAAAGCAACATATGATGGTATCGGCCCAAAAATAATAATGTTTAATACACACACACCTCCCTTTTCACTGACACGTTCCTACAATTTCAATCTGAGCCCAGATAAGAGCCTAGGATGCCACTAATACATGCAATTTGTTTCATTTCCCAGGGACCAGCTGTGAGCTGCAAATTGATGAATGTCAATCGGAGCCGTGCTTCAACGGTGCCAGCTGTCGTGACTACCTGAACGGTTACTCCTGCACGTGTGCTCCAGGTTTCGAGGGAGACCTGTGTGAAGTCAACACAGACGAGTGCCGGAGTCAGCCGTGCCACAATGGAGCGCGCTGTGTCGATGCTGTCAATGGGTATGATTATTAGATCCAAGCACCGCAAGTTCCTTCCATTTCCTGTTTATTATTATGGCCATTATTAATGATCTTAAAATACTTGCTATGAAAGCGTAACCTGAATACAGTGTGAATCCTTTACTGAGTGAAAGTACTAAACTTAAAATCCCCGATGTTAGTTACAGCTGTGATTGTTCCACATCTGGCTTCATGGGCCGACACTGTGAGACTCCCGTCCCACCCTGCATGTGCCAGCCCTGTCTGCACAACGGCACGTGTGAAGAGCGCAATGGAAGCTACACGTGCAGCTGCTGGCCAGGTACACAAGCCTATCTTTGTGATTTTTTCCTCCTTTCTAAGATCAGAAAAATCTATGCTGTGTGTTTAATGTCCCTGTTGCCAATCCAGGAAAATCTCACACTCTTATTTACATTAGTGGAAAACTAAAACACGGTTCTTGCTCATACAATATTTCAACTTCTGCCCAAATGGCACCACTATATCCGATCACCTCTTACTTTGTATTTGTACTTTTGTGTTTTGTCTTACGTGTGCAGGATTCCTGGGGAAGGACTGTGAGGAGGACATAGACGAATGCAGCAGCAACCCCTGTCAGGCTGGGCAGTGTTTGGAGCTGTCCCGGCAAGAACTGTACGGGACCATCCCTGAACTTCCTGTGTGGTTCGACTACCAGCGAGCTTCTGGATTCGTCTGCCGATGCCCACAAGGATTTAAAGGTAAAACATAATAACGCAAGGCTAAACCACAGAATAAAAACCGGTTCATCACGTGGGTAGGCGAGCACAAATCTGGACGGCAAATCGACGATAGAGAAACAGATAGATCAATCTATCTTTCTATCTGTCACATCAGTCTGAATTTAACTTCCTGGAGAATTTAGCGTTTACTTCTAAAAATGGCAGGCAGACACTCTTTAAGAAGTTTAAGGTGTATTACGCTAAGCCCGCTGATCTGTCTTGGAGGAAGTGTAGCTCTGGTCAGTCGGCTGTCGCTCTGTGCCTGAGCGCATGTGGGAAGACGGTGGAGGCTGTCCACGGGGATGGCCGGCCTGTTCGTGAGATTATATTCAATCCAACGCTTTAACGATATGCCTTAAGGAATATATGCTTCGTAATCAGCACACGCTGTTCGAACGCGATGATGATTACAGCTTGGGCCGTCATCCTTTTCTCGATTACTGCAGGCACAGGTATTGTATTGTGGAAAGAGGAAATCTGTTTTAAAAATACTTAAACTTCATACCTCCTAATATTTATTAGTGAATATGTTCTTTTTGAACACTTTAACACTTTTATATTGGTATTAAGGCTTACAGATGTCATAGTAAAAATTGTACTTGCAGCGTTAATCTGAAGTGTTTATTCTCTCTGTTTTCTTTCACTGCACATGATATCAATAGTTTGCGGTACAAGCGAACCTTAATTAAGTAGGCAAAGTATTTATTTGGATGCCTTCAAAAGCAGTACAGTTTCAAATAGTGTTAATCCCTTGCTTGTAAAATCTTTTCTAGTGTGACGGTGGGAGCAGCACATTGGAGCTAATCTCTTAAACCTTTAATGCTGTTGTACTGCCAGTGGGATTTAATTCTGTCTAATAAGTTATAGCAGAACAAACTCTCCAACATTAGGGCAATGTGTACATTTGTACACACTACGCTCATACTATGCACCTGTGCTGCCCTAATATTCAATATTTTGGACTTCCCTTCCCATTGACATACTTTTATTCTGTCTGTCCATTATTTCATTTTAAACAAATATGTTATACAAAAAGTCTGCATATTCTTATATACAGTAGCTACAAAGAATTTAAATGCTTTCTGCGTCTCTTCTAGGCATTCTGTGTCAAGACGATGTCAACGAATGTGATGCGAGTCCCTGTCAAAATGGCGGCATTTGTGAAAACACTGATGGGGGTTACATTTGCCACTGTTTACAAAAAAGCACAGGGGGATTTCTGTACGGGGGGCAGAACTGCTCGGAGGCCCTCGTGGGCTGCGAAAATCACAACTGCGAAAACGGAGGCACGTGCGCTCCCTTGCTCCGAAACGGTCGGCATGAATACAGCTGTCTGTGTCCAAACGGTTACGCGGGCTCGAGGTGTCGGATGTCCACCACCTTCTCCTTCGAGGTGAGCGGATACTTCCACACCGAGACGCCCCTCAAGACGGAGGACACGCTCTTGAACGTCACCCTGAGTTTCAGAACGGTGCTGCCAAACGCCGTTCTGTTTCACCGGGGGAATGAAGACATCGTCCTCAAGCTGGAGCTGGTCTCGGGCCACTTGCTCTTGACGCTGCAGAAGACCAACGAGCTGAGTTCTGCTCTGGAGCTGCCTCACAACGTCACCGACGGGGCGTGGCATGCCGTGGAGACCACCCTGGGAAGGAGGACGTTTGGGATCGCCCTCCTGGATGACTCCTGTCTCAGCGAGTGCCAGGCGAAGGTTGCCCTTGCGATTCTGAACGGCCAGCTCGAATATGCATTCCTCGACGTCTTCATCGGGGGGCTCAGAGAGGAGGGGAATTGGTCTGAGAGCACCGACGCCTTCCACACCCAACCGTACTTCATCGGCTGTCTGCGAGACGTGTACGTAGATTCCCAGCTGATCATCCCGGCCAACTGGTCCAGTGTGTCAGGTGTGAACGTCAGTCCGGGATGCAGTAACGAGGACCGCTGTGTGGCCGGTCCCTGCCAGAACCGAGGCCGCTGCGTCAACCTGTGGCAGAGCTACTACTGCGAGTGCCACAGGCCTTATGAAGGACAAAACTGCTCAGATGGTAAGATATGACTGAAGTAATGAAGGTATTCTGGAGGTTAACCTTAACAATATCGTTGCACAGCTTAACCGAAGGCGCACAAGTGTTGCTAACTATAGTATCAGTTACCAACGAGTAAAACCCCATAAGAGAATAAGGCTCAAGTTATATATATTAAACATATATTACTATTTTTTAAATATGATGTTTTAATATTCTTCATGTCCTCCACAGAATATGTTACAGCCAGATTTGGAAAAGACAACTCAGAGGGATATGCTCTCTTCACGGTCGACGACAGTCCCGGACAGAACGTCACCGTTTCGATGTTTGTTCGAACCCGCAGACGAACCGGACTGCTTCTGCTTTTGACAAACCGCACGGGACACTACCTCAGGGTCTGGTTGGAAGATGGAAAAGTCCAAGTGCAGGTCCATCGCTTGGAGATCCTCTCGGGAGATCGCTTCGTTAGCGACGGCCACTTCCATCTACTGAGTGTGGAGATACGGCCAGGACACATGGCGCTGTATCAGTCCGCCCAGAGGCTGAACCACACCTCCATCCGCACCGTAAGGGTCCAGACGGGGGATGTTGCCTATGTCGGTGGCTTGTCAGATAGAATGACGGCCGTCTCTCTCGGGGGTTATTTCAAAGGCTGCATTCAGGACTTAAGGATCAACACCAAACGACTGGAGTTCTACCCCATCGGCACCCCTGTGATGTCATACAGCCGAAGAAGCCTTGTGAACGTGACGCGCGGCTGTGCTGGAGACGACAGCTGCAGTGTAAGTCAGCATAGGGCTTTCCCCAGCAACTATGATTACATTTTTCATTTGAACTTGAGAGAAACAAGGCCAGTTTCAATCCTTTGAGTTAAAAAATGTATTTCCTTTACACGTTAATCTTATTGGATGCATTTCCATCTAAATAATAAACTAGTCATAGAATTGTGTTCCATAAATGCTCCTTTAACGGTTTGCATCATTGTCAGTAGAAGAACTAAACAGGAGCCTTCAGTAATTAAACCTTTTACGTCAGTCCTTCAGTAGGTCAACTCTGCGGCTGCTAGCTGTCAGACACTCCCAATCCCATAATAAACAGCTCTGTTTCCTGCTCAGGACAACCCGTGCCAGAATGGGGGGGTGTGCTACTCCATGTGGGACGACTTCACGTGCACCTGCCCCACCAGCACGGCGGGGAGGACGTGCGAGCAGGTCCAGTGGTGTGAACTCGCCCCCTGCCCGGCCGCCGCCGTCTGCCAGCCCCGCCCGAGAGGGTTCGAGTGTAAGTCCATTAACAATGACCCAATTGAGAAGAATCCCATGGAAAGGAATCCAAGGCTGACTTTAAACTGTCTTATATCTGTGTTCAGGTGTTTCCAATGCAACCTTCCACGATGACAGCGGCGTTCTGCACTACGAGGGCAATGGGAAAATTTCCGGCGATCTCGTCAACATCACCTTCAGCTTCCGGACAAGAAATCGCGAAGCCGGTGTGCTCCATTCGGGAAAGGGCCCCGAATTCGTTACCGTCTCCATCCACGACTCACACTTGCTCTTTGAGTTACGGAGCGGCAACAGTTTCCTCACATCCAGAATTAGGAGCCAAACACCAGTGAGTGATGGCAGGTGGCATAAAGTGATGCTTTCTATGATGACCCCCACGTCTCAGCTGTCGAAATGGGTCATGGTGGTAGACAACGAGGAACAGCTAACGACCACGAATGTTGTAACTGGGAATTTGAACTTCCTCAGGGAGGGAACGGATATTCTTCTGGGGGGTTTGGGCCCCGGCAACTTTACCGGGTGCTTAAGCACAGTGGAGATCGGTGGCATTTCATTGCCACACTTTGGAAACTCCGAGACGCACCTCCCGAGATATCAAGAGGAGCAGTTCATTAAAACGTCCGCGGAGCCGGCTCTAATTGGCTGTGCGGGAGCGGACGTCTGCGCGGTCGAGCCTTGCCTGAACGGAGGCCGCTGCGAGGATCTTTTCAATCTCTTTAATTGCACATGTTCCCCCGGCTGGACTGGTCCGAGGTGTGAAATTAATATTGATAACTGCGCATCCAACCCCTGTATCCATGGAAATTGCTCCCATAAGACTTCATCTTACGAGTGTGACTGTCACCCCGGCTACACCGGGAGAAGCTGCGAACTGGAGATAGACGAATGTGCAAATCACAAGTGTGGGAGAGGAGCCACCTGCCTGGATGGCATCAACAGATATTCCTGTCTGTGTCCTGAGAACATGACAGGCCCCCGGTGTGAGTAAGTATCACAATTAAACCACTTTGTAAACGAGGCACTTTTCTTGCTCTGTGCATTATACCAAAGATGACACAAACTGCACTTACTATTCACAGAACTATTCCTTTTCAAAATGTTAGTTACGGAGCTCTCTTTTTTTTTAAAAGCTGTGGAGAAACGATTCTGAGTTTCCAGTTTTGTTACTTAATTACTACCCAAAGTGCTTTTTACAGCCAGTATTTATTAGACATTTTATAGTTTCTATAAAGAGATTTTATTTCCCTCATTGTAGATAGGAATAATTGTAGCAGGATTGTGATGCCAAAAGGGCACTGATGTCAGTTTACGCTCACTGTGCTTAAGTATGTGGACATCTTGAGTATTTCTCTCTAATTCTGTGTTTTGTGATTTGGATTACATTGTACCGTCCCTAAAACACGATTTCTATCCTTCAGGTCAGCAATGATAACTACATTTTGAACAAAAGAAAATAAATAAATTTATACATTTTAGAGAAATTAATATTATTTTTCCTCTGTATGTAAATATACCTATTATTTTCACAAGTAAATATAGGAAACTGGTTTGTCATGTTTTCACTGTTAAAACTATTTAGAAATCCTGTACTCAGATACCTTAGATTTTTTCCTGTGAAACTGCAAGTATGCCTGGAGGACTTACATAGCGGCATATATTAACAAAAATTAACAAGCTATATTAAAATACATATACATCTTTTTCCTTCTTTTTCTTCTTAAGTGTGGATATTGAAAAGTTTTCCTGGTATCTTCCCAAATTTCGGTAAGTTACATCTTCAGTTATTGTTAGATATATCAACTAAAATCCACATTGACTTATATTTTCAGATTCCACTAAAGGAAAGGACATTCTTTAGCTCGAGTCTCAATGTATACATATATCAGGCACTTACAATGTGTTTCTGTCATATGTTCACCCGTATGTATATCACCATTTCCCTCTTTGCTCCTTCATCATTCAACTCTTTGCCTTAATAGAATTGTTGTCGATTAAGGCAATGACGTTGTGTGTTGTGTTTCAGTACCCTTCCGGACATCACTTTTTGTCTTTTTATCTTTGAGATTGATTTCTAATTGGAGAAGAAGTTGCCTGTAAATTTCTCACATTTTAGCTTGTTCTCGAATTAGCACCACCATGGCAGCTACTCTCAGTAGTGAGACCAATAGAAACCGTGCCTTCACATGCTTTTCTTGCAGGGTACTGTCTAAACCATTTTAAAAACACAATTCTTGGTTCATATCTTTTCACATCTATCCCTCACAGTATGTATCCTTTGCCCGAAGCACCTTTTCCTGCGGTAAGAATGTGTGTTCCATATTCAAACCTTTCTTCTTCCTAATATATTTATTGAAGGCTAGAAAAAATATATATATTCTGCTGGGAAGCCCAACTGATCCAGCATGGTACTAACAGCACCATGGTTCACCGCTTCATGACTTTCTGTCCCCGCGACAATCGGATTGCCATTCCAGACTTTTCCTTTGTTTCTGAACCTGCGGTACTGATATCACAAGGCCCAGAGCACAGCTTGGCACGGACACACTGTGATCGGCATCTGTTCGTGGCCAAACTGACACTTCTAGCCTTTCAATTAAAACATTGTAGCTGATTGAACATTATCTCTCCCCACTGAGACCCACCTTTCTATCCCCGTTATCGTGAATCATGTCGCCCTCCTTTCCACACTGTTAAAAGATTAAATATATGCATTTTGTCCAGATGGAATTGCGTTTTAAACCATCAGTGAAACAGGAAGTTTTTCGGGTGAAAGGAATGACATTGTTAAGTACTACAGATAATATTACATTCTCTTCATAGAAAAGGTGGTGCTCAGAGCAGTGTATACGTTGTTGGTTGTCCTTTAACCTCATTTAACCCTGGAGAAGAACGATCTATATTAACATGTTGGTTTGCTTTGATCGGATCTCCCAGAGAAAAAACCCTCCACTGAAGCTAACCTGTCACTGTAGAGAAACACCAGACTCGGCTGATGGCCCACTTAGAGTAATTAGAGATTGTGCTAATCATGTGTTACATGAAGAAGCTGATGACTAATTAGTCAATAGTAGCTTCCAAGGTGTGGGACCAAATCACGATCAGTGTCTATTTGTAAGTCTATTATACTCACCAAAACCAGCACAGTTATATTTGTACTCAGTGACTGTAACTATGACTTCTTACACATGTTTAAGATGCAGCTGTGTAATGTTTCAGATTCCCAAAGCTACCAAAGACGGTCTGTGTCGACGACAAGAAGAACTTCACCTGCTTCAATGGAGGAAACTGCTCCGAATCTGGCGCGGGCAGGATGTGCCGTTGCTTGCCAGGGTTTTCCGGTGACTGGTGAGAATTTCCCACATCTCCCTGCTCTGTCCTCTGAAGCAACAGTTGTATTCATCGTATTAGAGTTGTTTCTAGGTACTTAACAGCAGTTTGCCATGCCCAGACTTACTGAGTAATGTGATATAATGAAGATATAAGTTATGGATGGACATCTCAACAGTGGTCGATAACAAAAAATACTTAATCTGTAATTCAATTGCTTCAAATCATAAACCTCATTGTAGTTGGACCTTTACATGAAAAGTAAGTAGGTCAATACTAAAAAAAAAAATATAAAGGTGTTTGAGTTGCTTATTAACACGCTCCATACAATACACCTTTCTGGCGTAGATGCAGCCGTGACACGTCCCCGAATCCTAATCTACTTTATTCACCGAGGCGACACTCAAATTATCAACCCGAACCGCCTAGAATAATCGTGTGAAAACAATCAGCCACGCGATGAGGCCGGGCGCCAGAGGCAGGGCTGTGACAGTGCCGTGTCGTCTCCCCGTGTCCCAGGTGTGAAATGGACATCGACGAGTGCCGCTCCGACCCCTGCCTGAACGGGGGCTTCTGCCGCAACATGCTGAACAAGTACCAGTGCATCTGCGACGTGAGCTTCGCCGGGGAGCACTGCGAGGTGGACGTAAGCGACATTTCCTTTTTCGTGTCTATGCTGCTGTGGCAGAACCTCTTCCAGCTGCTCTCGTACCTCATTCTGCACCTGGAGGACGATCCAGAGGTGGAGTGGGGGGAGGTGGACGAGTGAGGGCCAGGGGGGGGCGTCCGTCCTGTGGATGGATATAAACAAACAAACAAACAAACTTAAAAATAAGGCCCTCTTGTGTCTGAGCGAATAGATTTCTGAGAACTGACATCAGTGAGGATGGAGAGATGTGTACAGGAGACATTATTTAACCACGAGTGCAGGGCTGTTTATATTATAACTAGAAAGACAGAATTGAAGTTTTCGAGTCTCTATGAATGTCTGTCAATTGAGCTGTGAAGATTTATAAGTATTATTAGTTTAGACTATGCTTAATTACTTTACAGACAGCTGTTTTTATTTACAGAGAAGTATCTATTTTCAAAGTTACATACTTACTATAAATACTTTTTTATATAGTATTTACCTTATCATGGAAAATAATTATAATCAAATAGTGATACTTTTCTGTATAAAAAGTTACTTTACACCAATGCAATAATATACATAGCATCTCTAACATAAAGTAGAACTATTTAAAAGACAAAAGTGATACAAGAGACTCTTCTGTGCCTTACACTATATCACATTATAATATTTTTATATTACAGTTTTTATTAAGGTGATAAGCATTTTGAAAACAGTCCATGACACATTTTACATAGAAGATGTGGTTCATAACATCAAAGTTTCCATTTTAGACTTATTTTATAGCACATTTTACAGTTGTTTTACTACTATATCAAATGCTGAAGTATATCTGTGGACCAGTGCTTTATTATTGATTTGAATGCAGGAAACAGCAATGGTGAGATGTAAAGCTCTGTGTAGATTTGGGGGATTGTATGTTAATATTATAAACAAGTTGGCGACCATAGAATACATCCCTAAAATGTATTCTGTAAATATGCTTTTACAGATGAGCGCCTGAAACTATGGCAAAGTATAACAGTGGAAAAAAAAAAAGACTGAAAATGTCAAAGCTGCATGTAAAGTACCATCTGGGACACTATGAATATTTCCTTGTGGGAGCAATGTTTGATAATCTGAGCAATCTGTGTTACAGAACAGGAGGGGGAGAATATGCAAGCCAGAATCTGAAACTCCGCTTGGCAGTTACATTAATTACCATGCTCACACACACCAATTACACGTTTAATGAATATGCCTATCAGGGTCACATGTGTTATACTGATTTAAAGATAAAGAAAATACCCTCTCTCACATTCCTTTGTTTGTCTACATAAACATCTACATTCCCTCTGTTTCCACACCTTTCATTTATATGTACAGAGCAGATTCCACTCCCAACAGGGAAAATGCTCTTTTCTTTTATTTTCCTTTCTGTTGCCTGTCTTGTCTGTGAACCGTGTCATTGTACTACTTTATCAGTGTTGGTCATCGAATAAACATTGTTCCTGTCCTTTTGTTCCTGTCTTTTTTTCCCACATTCAATCATTTTTCCTTTCTGTCAGCAAACCCACATCCCAACACTTGACATACAGGGCTGGCATAAGCAGCATCAGATTGCATGACAGATACGTGTCCAGTTTTCTGGACGCTGATAAACATGTGGCTTCTGTGAGAAATAAGTGTCATTTTCAAGGGCACCTCTGTGAAATTAAAGGCATGTACACTAAAGCCCGTAAGCCTATATGAAGAACCTGTGTTCAAAATGTCTGATCAGCTGTTTTTGTAATCCCACTCAGCAAGAAAAACAACTAAATAATAATAATACAATTTAAAAAATGTGGATTCTTTCCATAATATCGATAGTAAGAGCCCTGCAAGGTTACGTAAGTGAAGTCAACTAGAAGCTTCTTAAAATGTCTTCCTCGAGTAAGATTGCATTTTGTTATATCCATATACATGGCAGATTGGTTGTTTTGGCACGACGGATCTGTGCTTGATATTTATTTCAATGCCACCTTGAGAAAAGCTTGAATAGCGGTACCACACATGGATTATGGTACGTGTAAACAAAAGGACTAATTGATTGGAGGTTTTTATGTTAATCACATATCTACCAGCTCAAACCTCATGTGCTACTAAGAATAAAGAAACTGGGATCATACATTTTTACATGGTTACATGGCATGTATTGTCTTTATAAATTAAAAACGAACCATATGCATTTCTGTTTAAAATGTAACACCGCTGGTAAAAGCAAGAACGGAATTGCAAATGCGTATGCAAATCAGAGTCGCTTCACTCACATAATAGCTAGATCTGTGGCATGAGGAAACAGGCTGAACTTGACTGATGAAGAATAAATTAGCGCTGCCTCTGACTCCTGACATAATGGCTTTAATTGCGAGATTAACTCCTGTTTCTGGGAGAAATGCTTTCTGACGGCAGGTGTTTCTTTTTTACTGCGAGGTATCATTATCTTTAGTGTGTCACAGCATGGCATGGCAAAATAGTTGCTTTGTAAACGCTTAATTCTATCATTAAAAACAGCAATTTGTTGATGGAAGCAGGGTGCAAGAAATATGCATGGGTTTAAAACTGCCTTGACATGGCTTCCAAAAGCTGAGCCTCGGGGGGGTTTTGGGATCGTTTCCCTATTCACGCTATCTTTACAAAGTGGAGTTAGAGTCCCTGTGCAGGTGTAGATGAAAGAACAGAAGGACACACTTCATCTAAATAGAGAAGACACCACAGACAGTTGCTTCACGTTGTCTTGTAATTACAGGCCATGATGTAAGAAGCCTCAGAAGATAATGACCTCACAGTGTCGGGACAGCTCATGTAGTGGTTGCCCCATAACAGACAGGGGTTGCTTTGTTGTGCACATGTCTCTCACACATATTGAGAAGTTGAAGAATAATGTCTTATGTCTGTGTGTGTCTGTTGTACTTCGAGCTAGAAGGTGATAGCATGGGGGGGTTAGGAGACAGAACGCCCGGGACACTAAGGTGTGTCTGAAATATGAAACTGGAGCCCTGTGTGCCAGGAATGTGTCTGTGCTCAAATAGAAATATGGAAATAATGCTTAACCAGCAAAACCAAAGCAGGCACGCTCCTCCTAACCAGTGATTCAGCACAATCAGTGGCATTTAAGGGGCATGCATGGCTTCAGTCTGTCTCAGCTACTGTCTTTCAAACCGGGGGAAGCGAGCAGCTCCAGGATGCCGTGGCTGAGGTGTATGATTTTGAATCTCCACTTCTTATTACTGGAAGGTAATCACTTATTTTATTATTACGTGTGTATAAGTCATGCATTAACAATATTGGAAATTCAGACTTTTTCGAAATAGAATAGCCTGATAAATGTTCTGATAATGTGTATTTATAGAAGTACAGGCAGATATCATTTTAGATATAGATATATATATATAAAAAAATAGGAACAATTGCTGACGTCCAAAATATCACAAGAAATACCTCAGCTTTGTTGTTCTTGGTTGTCCTTCTTCTGCAAACAAGTTTATATTACTCTGAAAGAGATGCAAAATAAATAATCAAACACTAGAGTATTAATGAGTGCCCTGGTGATTGATTGATTGATTGATTGAATATTGAGACCCCCGTGTGCTGCAGTGTCATTAGGGGTTGGCACCCCTCAACCCTGTCAGAAAGATTGTCAGCTTGACTCCACTCTTTAGGATTGAAGATGCATCCTCACACTACCTAAAATAAAAGGGTACAAAGAGTAGTATTGAAGTCTTGAGATCCACAGATACTATCTAGATTCTAGAAGATAATTTATACAATTCTAGAATTCTGGAAAGCTGTTGTGAAAGTAATTGATCAAAAAAAATTCCCTGCCTTATACATTTACAGACATCAATACGAGTATATACACGAATGAAACGATACTAAGCTGCCCTTAACATCTTTGAGATGGTTAAAAACATACCATTAAAAACCTGTTTTATGAATACCGATTTCTCAACAGCACAGAATGGAACTACTGCAGCCCAAGTTACTTCCACAGATGTAAGTGCTAACAAAAAGTCCCATATTCAGTATATTAAGGCTTATCAGACTAACTTTAGATATAAAACATTAGTGTATGATAAGATTGAAAGTTGTTAAGGGTCAAAAATCTAAGCATTTTTCTTTGTATATAGGTTATTGTGCTTAAGCAATAATTTAATATATATATATATGGAGACAGATATTTGATTGGCAGCCATAAGAAATTGTTTGTGCCCGCAGCATATTGTGGTGCCTACTAGAATAGTAATTATTTAAATACATGTTATAGTAGCACTGAATCTATCTATTTATTTATTATTATTAAAGTTGTTTTAGGAAATGCAGGAGTAATAAAAAGGCGGTCTTTCTGACATCTATCACTGGTTCTTCACAGACTTACACCTCTCAGCACTTAGCAGCTGTTCTTGCTCCCTGTCTCGTTGGAGGTGCCATTACCATAGGAATCGTGTTAGCCTTTATGATTATCAAAATCCGGGAGAAGCGGCAGATGGAGGGATCGTTCAACCCCAGAAGCCTGGAGAGCAGCGCTCCTCCGGCGATCTCGGGGAGCAGCGCCATGAAGCTGCCTCCCGTGGAACGCCTCATATGAGACGCCGCCGTGGTCCTGGGGGTCCGTGTCTCCTTTGAGAAATGCCTTTGGGATATCAGATGAATCCAGGTACATTCAAGCAAGTAGGAGGACGATAGAGGGAATCACAGAAGCATGGAAGCAGTAGGCAAAAGGATTGGGTTTGTGTGTTTGGTCATAGTTGAGCAGATTTCTTCCTTTAAATTCAGCTAAAGTCGTGGGATGTGGTGTAACTTGAAATCTACAACTGCTCTTGCCATTTCACTATTGCTGTAATTTGCATTCAGGCAGCACGGTCCACACGCATGTAGAAATACACGGCACAGCTGGGAGGTTAGGAGTGGGTTTTCTACAGCTGTGAAAGGCCTGGAATCAGGTTTAACATTTGAATTGATTTTACTGTGCCCTTCTGTCTGGTATCCTACCTTCTGTTTCAATATATTCATCCTGCCTGGTTTTGTGACACCTTCCAGTTGACGGCAGACAGCCTGACCTCTGAGCTCCTGCTCTCCGTGTGCTTGGTGTCGGTGGCCCTGCTCCTCGCCCTGTTCCTGGCCGCCATGGCGTTTATCGTGGCGATGAACAAGAGGGCCACCCACGGGACGTACAGCCCCAGCCGGCAGGAGAAGGAGGGATCCCGGGTGGAGATGTGGAACATGGTTCAGCCTCCTCCCATGGAAAGGCTGATATGAGCCTCTGAACCCACGTGCCCCTGTGAGATGCCAAGGTGGGTTGAGTGCACTCGTCTTCAGCTGGGATTCACAGCCCGATCCAGAACTGAAACCCATGGGCGCTCGTCTCTGCACTGACTGTATCTGTCAATGACTTATTCACCTACTACCTGGGAGAGCACGGGATAAGTTTTTTAAAGAGCGTCTTTGCAAGGTCCTGGAAACCTCGATATCATCACACTCCTGCATCTTGGAGTTTCAGTTTTACAGTTCACAAATAATTACACTACAAGGCTTCAATCTCTCTCAATCTGTGTTTACAACGACTTTTCTCATGTGCTTGATTTGGAATGGGGTTGATTTGCCTCCCAGCCCAAACCTACAAGCACAGAGCACGAGAAAAGACGTTGAATACAGAGCAAAGCAGACATGTATATATCCTGAACCAATCTTCTGGGGTGTAAACACTGTACACTCTGCTTTCCAAAGGTAAAATTAACTTCTTTTGGTCTTTGTCTTGTGCACAATATTGTTGGTTTATGTTGTTAAAATTGTACTTTAAAAGTTCCCTTTTATTCTACTTGTCTAGCAAGGGGGAACTGAGTCAGGCTAGTGTTTATATCAACGTACTTTAATTTATTTTGTGTTGCGTTTAAAGTTTGTTATGCAATCGATGTGAAATGTGGTGACATGTTAGCAACGAGGTTATAGAACCATTTTATTTTTGTTGTGCAAGATTAGCAATAATGTTTGTGGTACACAACTCTAAACCAGTGCTTTGTAAGAGTCCTAGCAGATACATTTGATGTCCAATATAGATGCGATGAATGAAGCGGTTATGAAGATCCTTTTAAAAGGTAATTTGGTCACCTTTGACAGATCTGGGACTTGGTTGATCAAATAATATTAAAATAATAGAAAAACAAAAAAATCTCCTTTTTAATATACTTTATAAATGCTGGTTTCACAATGAAAACCTTTCTGCTCTGGAGTGAGAATTGAAACATTTATGGGTCATGATATGATTTTGCAGTTACCTCAATGCTACAGGCAGCTACTGTGTTTTCTTCACCGTAAAGGATTTTTTTCTGTTTAACGAATGAAACTATATACCATAATTGTGCGTAATTGTACGTGACAACTGCTGAGCTACGCCAGTTTTGTAATCCTCCATCGTCAGATAATTGTCCTCCCAGTCATCTGAATTAAAACATGCAACTGTCTGTTTAAACTAGCCGAATAATTATGACTTGCGATTGACTGGAAACAAACTCCATGTGCCAACTTTTCAACCTTATTTCACAGGATTTCCTGTGAACCCAAAACTAATAAAATAAGTTAATTGAATACGTATATTAAAATATGATGGCAAAGCACATCCACGTTCTCTGGCAGAGCCCTGTATATCTGCTATGATGGCACCAGACATGCTTAGTACAGCAGCTTATAGTGAGTCAGTTCACCATGTGCCCATTGGGAGACTAAACTGTGCCCTGCCATTACATGAGTCAGATTCAAGATAGCAGCTCACTTTAATTCCAGTGGCAGTAACAGACAATCAAATGTAGGGAAGATAAAACTTGTTTATTAAAAAACATGTTGAGCAAAATGAACATCCTTTTCGGTCTGTTAACGCAGGGAACGGTGTGCTTGGCTCCCACCATTATTACTGACTTGTAATGTTTTTCGTTTTGAAGAGGAGAACTCATGCCCAAGAGGCTGGTGTGATGCAGCCCAGCACGTGGTCTGAAGTAGTGGGTTTATATTGGCAGGGGGGCAGGTCATCTGGTATCAGTGGACCCAGTTCAGCTGAGCTGCAAGTCTGTAGTGGAAGCTTAGCATTTCCTACAGGACCAATGTCTACACAGTATATATCAAAGATGTGCCTAGAAGAGTCTTAACGTCTCCAAATGAAAGTGCTTTGCTCTTCTCATGCTCTTGCATAAAATCCCCACGTATTCTTCGCCTTCTACACTAGAGTAAATACGACTGAATGAAATTCTGTAAAGGAACTCCTAAGCTGCTAATTTCACCCAATAATATGACAATAAAATGATGACAAACATAGCATCCAAAATTTATTTCAATTTCACAGTGTTAGAGCTATTAGGACAGATGAATTCAAATATTGTACCATCAATATAACACCATATCAGAATCATGTTTTATATATATGCATTTATAAAATTACACTTTATTGTGCATTAAAGTCATGCAAGTGTGAACAAACACAATTTGTAACAGAAATGATTATCTGGAACTTAATTCAGTCTACTTTTGAACATCTGCCTTATGGAAGTTAACACTCTTCAATTTAAATTAAAGTCAAACGCGCACAGTACCCATACTCACAGTGTTGTAACTGCTCGGAAATAAATGGTATTGGAAGCAACTTGATATGCAGCACATATTCTTGGCAATCTCTGAATTGTCTTTGTTCGTATAAAAAACGTGGCACGTCAATGCCTTGCATACAGTGATCATTACACAGAAGCAACTGATCCAGCAATATTTTGTTGAAAAGATCACAGTGTCACCGATTCAATATAACTGCAATTGATACCTCTATCAGTAAACTCCTAGGGTATAATATCCTGCACAGTACCTTCTTATAAGAGGTGTCCAAAACAGCCAGCATCCCTATTACTAGTAAAGACAACCTCACAGGCAATATGAGCTCCTATTAAAAAGCACACATTTCAACAGGAGAACAGTATATATGTGAGAGTGTGGCCAGTTATACAATTCGAAATCGAAAGTTGAATAAATATATGAACGTACATATACTATGAAGACAGCATGTTCCTCCCTTCTGTGCGTTTCCTGCTCTGCATTTCTGTCTGCTGTACACACTTTAAGACGTTTGTAAGAAAAAGGCATTTCACTGCTTAATGAGGCTAGCATGCTGCAGATGAAGCATATTCAGCAATAAAACCCTGAATATATCCTAGCGAGAGAGTCAGACGTGCTTTGATGAGAACAATCTGAAAGGTAGAAGACAGAAAACTAAAAACACAAAACTATGTATTGGCAAAACTGGAACAGAACATATTTACATTAAAAACCGAGAACGCAACTCGGCACAAATACAGATACAAACATTAGTAGTCAAACAGCAGTGAAAATATCAATATTATATCAATATTAAAACAAGTGGTTTCGGTCTGCACTATTCCAACTTAGATAAAATAAAATAATAATAATCTTGCACACCATATTTAATGTCCGGCGTTTTTGTTCATGTTCTCGAAGTTCATTTTGCTGTATGACTAACTTAGCATAAAACTCATCAAATGGAAATGCACAGAATGGGGAATATAGTAGCAGCAGCTGAAAGCAACATACACTGATTTAAATAAGCCAAACAGTATTTTTCAGGGTTACCTCTGATAGGACTAGACCGATTATGTGCAAGAAAAAAACAACACGAACTCCAGAAAGCATGACGGAGTGTGTGCAGGAAGGAACTGAACAACAGACAACACTGCTGCTAACCCTCAGCACAGTACACATCAGTGTGTGTTTAACTGTGATGGTCGACGGTACACAGACCCAGATGAAGCTACAATGAATACTCACATGAATAGAGCAGTTGTAATGTAAGAGTCGGGACACCGGGCTGGTTTTTCAATGCTCTGCGCAGGTGTAAATCACTGGGGCTTTGCGTCTGTGTACAGCCAACTACATCAGGCACTATTGCAATTTTAGATTATTTAAAAGGGAGTGGCAAGAACTGAAGTGAACATGAGTAAAACAAATGTAAAACAAACTAGTTGCTCCAGTTTATTAAGAGGGTAATTGTTTTTCTTGTAATTGTAAGCCCCTTTATGTGAATTTGTGTAAAGATACGATCACTGCCAATCACTTTAGAGAATCCCAACACAATAACTGATGTAAATGAGATTGTACAACTGTATTTTAAATTTGCACTAGAAATTAATTTACAATAATATTGGTATACATTTAGAGCATTACATTATGCTAGTGTATAAGTAATGTAAAGTAAAACAAACAACACTATATTTCCATTTGAAGCGGAGTGGACAGGATTGAAATCCAGGGCTTTTGTTCTTCATGCGCAACATGAGTCCTTTTTAATAACACAATGGATAATATACTAATATCATGAAATGTCAATGCAAACTCAAAACCATTTCAAACATAAAAATGAAGTTGACAGTTTTTATCATTGAACACATAATGGGGCAGTTCTTTGAAAACAAGATGGCACATAAACTTGTTTTGAGAGTGAAGAAAAATCAGCTTTTACACTGACGTCCATCTATAATAAAATGTTCCACAATCACTTTTGGACTACAATGAAATGTATACTTCAGGATACAACTACCCAAACCACTGGTACTGTGAACAAACACATTTTACTCGTAACGATCTAACGTAATTGTATTAAATTCTTTGCCGGAGTTATTGCCAAATATACATTGAATGCTGTGATTAAACACATTTATGTAAGGCACACATTAAGCCTTAAATGCAAAAACTGATAGAGAAGGAATTATGCATTAAGCGCATATACAGTATTCATGGTTGTGGAACCAAACTAACTCCAAATGTTACTCAACATAAATACAAGACATGTATACAGTGAAAATGAAAGACTGACTAAAATCATAAGATAATTATTAGTGTAGCATCATAAATAAAATAAATTGATAGGAACCATGAAATACATCAAGCTTACTGTTATTCAGATTCAAACAGGTTTAAAAAATGCCTGAACAAGATGCCGCGGATGCTTTCCATGCTTAATGCATATTAAAATGCTGTTATTCTGCTCACACCATCTTTACATTGAATACAGATGGTCTTTGGTTCAATAAATATAGTGCTGTCACTCTGGTTCCCCCATAGCTTAGAGACAGTACTGGATAGTAATCCCATCGATACAGTACTGCGGCCTGTAAACAGACATTTACAATAAACATTCTTTACGGGTCTTTTCAGAATCTCGTGTTTTGGTTAAATATGCTCCCTTATACCTGGCATTACCGAGGTCAATTTATTAAAAACAAAAATATTCTGACATTTGTAACTTCCTTCAGGGGCTTTGACACCGGACGGGGCATGGCAGACGCCTTCGTTTTAGAGATAAAGATCAAATGTTTTCAACGTTCTCACCGCGCCATGACGTTTACACCCATCAGCCAATTAGGGGAAGTTAAAAACAAATGAACAAAACACGGCATACAAACGGAATTGAAGTGGGAGGATTACGGGGCTTAAATTACACGTTTTTTAAAATATTTCGGTCCTACCTTTTGGTTGACCTCATTTATTTGACTAAACCATTTACTACTTCTGTATAAAGTCACTATCCTGTTTCCGGTGGCGTTTATGGTGCATTGTCTGACAACTCAAAGTCACTGCACAGTATCTGCAGCCCTGATTTAACATGAGGCCGCCCTTTGACCCCCACGTGCGTCACATCCGGTGTCAAAGCCCCTTGATTGAGAGGAGAAATTAAAAACCTGTACTGGTTACTGAAGGTTCAAAGCAGTGCATTAAGGATCATGAAAAACATACGTCTCTTCTCTACAGGCGATCCAGTTATGTTAACCTATATATTTGAAATCAAACAGCTGCAGAGGCTCAACGATAGTTCCTTATAACTTTCCTCTAAGTTCTGGTGGAAGTTTAAATGAATCAATTCTAAGTAAAAAATGATCTAATGCATCGTGAATATTGGTTTCAGTCTTAGCTTTACAATCACTCATAAGTTTGTGTTCTCAAACTACAGAAACATGATTTTTTTAAATCTATATACACCTAATCAACAAAGATTAGACACTAAATATTAAATACAGACTTGGAAAATAATACTCTATTGACTGCTTTACATTTTCATCTCGAACGCAGAATACAGGGGACGAGGTGTGATTTTACAGTTAAAGTGTCTTATTATATGAAATATGACAAATTAATTTGTATGAAGCTAGGCATTTTGTCATCCAAAATTAACAGTGCAGGCAGATTACCTCCCCCCCCACCGCCACCAACATCTCCACAATAACCACATTCAGAGAAAATTATTGCAGGCTCCGTCCTCTCCATAGGAGATTGTCAGTTTAAGAAAGGTGCTTGACATTGTCAGCACAATGCTTCTGGCCTCTCGTTACACGTATTGCTCATTATTGTAAATTCAAGCACTTGGATGAGACAACATCATTTGGTTACCTCGGAAAATGATGCTGCATGCATTTACTGCATATTCGGCGCTTAGCAAGTTGCCTCTCGAGTACGCTTTCCTCAGTGATATATTTACCAGTAAAACTTCAGCAGCGGAGCATCTCAACAGATTTATAAAAATCAGACAGTCCCTTCCTGAGAATTCATTCTTTCAGATCTATTTCCAGACAGCTCCTTGGACAGCACATTAGAAAGAATGACTGCCATTTTCTCTGTGGAAACACAGGAGGACAATCGAGAACGACACGGAGAAGAGATTATCTCAGGATGAGGAATATGCCTGTCTGTGTGACTACACTTGCTCGCACGCTTATTTATTTCCTTTGTGTCCTGAAGAATCTATATTCGTGTGAAAACATACCCAAGATCCATCTTACACACCACAGTGCCGAACAGAAGGGTACAACCTGAGAAAGACATTGGAAAACCGCTGTTTAAATATAATGACCGGAGTACTGTTATATACCTAAAGTGACCATTTCCAATAAGAGCGATGTACACATTATAGAAAAAGCGAAGGAAAGGATTGGTTTTGTTTTATACATTTAAAATATACAGAATAGAAGGTTGCATGGGTGCCAACTGAAATGGCCTATAGAGAGATGCATATTAACACTACGTGGTGATTTCAGTTGATCATAATTTTGTTTAAGGCATTGTCCTACTTTATGCTACAGTGTAGGTTTTCAACATCGCATCCTTACAGAATGCAAAACCCACATGTTGTTGTTTTATAAATGTACTTTCGATTTATAAAGTCACTTTAAATAAAATAAAAAATAAAAAGTAATTGAATTCTAGAAAAAAAATATCTGTACCGCTTCAACAGTTAAAAAGTACCCCTTTTTTTGTATAAGTGCAATTCTATAATTAGTACAGGTACAGGTAATAATGGACAACCGGGCAACATCGGAAATTCAACTCAAAAAAGGTTTACATTTGTGCGCCAACACAAACAAATCCCTTTTTAGATATTCTACAATATGCTAAGACAGAAAATATGAAAATAAAATGTACCTTTGACGGAGAGGCATCATATCTCTCAACAAATTTCAATTAAAAACTAATTGAGGTTGAAACAGTTACCTAAAGGGCATCGATTATCAACAGCACAGGATGCGTCTGCTATAAAACGGTAATTGCTTCAGCCAGAGGGCATCCAACAGAGTAAAATAAATAACTTAAAACTGTAATGACACAGGAGAAGGAGTTTAGTATGTCCTCTGTGCCCTGAAGACCTTTAAGGATGTCAAGCTAATACTTCCCTTAACCTTAAAACTTCCCTGTCGCTTAATCATAGCTCCTCTCCCGAGTTGCTGCTAACCCCTGAAATGTGGTGCCCGATATGCAGCGCCGAGCTCAGCCGGTATATCGACTCCATCTCTTCCAGGAGACCCTTCTCTTCGCTCTCCTCTTTCACATCTCCCTCGGCGTCCTCCTTCTCCCAGGGCACTAGCATCGACGGCTGCCGCCCGGCCTGCCTGGCGCTGTGGTCGTGCAGGGGGCTCTCCGGGTGGGACGGTAGTGTTTGTTTGCGCACGACGTTTCTTCGGACGATGCCGCAGGAGACCGCCTGGGCGGGGGGGGCCACGGCCTGCGATCCCGAGGCCACGGCGACACTCGGCTTGTCATTCTGATGAACGGCAGTGGGCGGTGGGCGGTTCTCTTCGTCGGCCGTAGGCAGAGAGTCTCCGAGAGTGGTGCTGCTCTTGCGCCTCGGGGACGGGGGTAAGTGCTTCCTGTGGAGCGCGCTGTCGTCCTGCCCCAGATTCCAGCCCACCGGATCGGCGCCGCTGCTATAGAGCTGGTCCAGGTTACTTTCACTAGGTGTGTTGGATTTGTTCTGTGGGAAAAAAATGAATAAATACATGATTAATTATACCTACATACATACGTAACAAAAAACATGTGAAAACATGAATCTGTTTGGGTTAAACTGCATACACGGGGTTAATATTTTAATTTTTATCTACCCAGTAGATACAATGCATAAGTTAGATGCAGTTTTATGAATCAGCCTACCTGTTTAACTCAACCACTGAACAGATGACAGACTTCAGGAAACAAACATAAATAAAATAATAGTAGTGTGCCGTATTTTCTGCTCAAAAGGTCTGAACTATAGGTGTGAGACCCACCAGATGCGGTGAAGAAACGGGAATGACTTCTACTAGTCCCTGGAACAAATACTAAATATTTTTGCAAATAAAGCTTTTAAGTGATTAGTGAAATCTAAGCCATATAGCAAGCGTTTGCTTTTTTTTTTTTTTTTTTTTTAATACTAGCTCACCGTAGCCTTATAATCTATGTCATCCATTGATCTGAAGAAATCTAAGCTCTTGGCTCCGGAAAGTTTTCCCTGATCAGAGCTGTTTGTGCTCAAGGTGTCTAAAATCTCCCCCAGCAAGTCCATCTGGCCCGTGCTTTGCTTGTCCGTGTCCAGCTCGTATGAGTCGTCGCTGTCCCCGTTGAAGGACGGGAGATCCCCGCTGCCTTCTGAAGAGACTCTGAGAAGAGAAAAGCCGTGAACAGACTGCATGCATGGGCTTCCTCACTTTAAACAACTGGAATGGGACATCATGGTAAAGAAACAACGAGATTTTGACAAACGATGTACATTTATTTTCTTGTTAAAGTCTAAATCAATTAAAATTGCTTCACTAAACCTTGTATTGAGTACATTTCCAAAACTGGATTTGAAAAGCTGTCCACTAGAGGTCAGTCTTGATACAAGTAAAAGAAGGAAGGTTTTTTTAGTTTTTCTTTTTTTACTGTTGCAATTTTCAAATTCACCTCTTTGGCTAACATCTGAGCCAAGTCTTAGATCAAGATATTTATTGCAGTCAATGCATTACATATCTAAATACCTTGTTTAAATATCCAGAACTGGAAAAACTCTTGAATTTTCTCAAGAGCATTAGGTAGATAATTAATCTACAGAATTACATGCTTATACTTGAGGCATGGTGGCTGCATCAGTCATTTTGGGGGGAAACATTATTTGAGGCTGTAATGTACTTATGACAATCGGATTATAATTGACAAACAAGCAAATTAAAGTGAAAAGGAAAATGATATTGAACCAGACAAGGTACATAATTGATTAAATTCAGCAGATCATCTATTTAGTTTCAGCAGCAGATTCGGAGGAAACCGAAAACAATAACTGGTTTACAATATAGAAACACTAAAATACATACACAGAAGACAATGGTCCTTATGACCACCAACATTTAACCCATTAGAATTAGTTTTTTGCATTTTCCCCAAGTGGAATCCAGCTTAGATTGAGACTTATTTTAGTGACTTACACTCTTTTCATTGTACATCCATATCGCCTTGAATAAAATTAATTGAGCTCTGTAGGTCCAAATCCAGGTCATCGCAAAAATACATATTAAACCCCATAAGGACACAACATCTATCAGCTCCAGCTCGGCAGAGAGAGAAGAGGGGAAATAATGACAGATCTAATACAAAGTACTTACTTGCTTTGTCGATCCAATTCGTCGTCATCTAATACGAAGTCTGGGCAGCCCATAGCTGGGTTTTTCTTGTAAAATTGCTGTTTCCCCCAAAAAAGAAAAAACAAAAAGGGAACAATAATGTGAAGCGACACGTTTTTTACATTTGAGTTTAATTTACTTGCTACAGACTTGCTCTAGAAGTGAAAATTTCGTCCATTACATATTACAGCCCTTCACACTAGATCTTAACTCCCGAAACCAGCGCCACGAGAAAAGGATTCCTGTGACCAGACTGATTTCTAATGCTGCAAGTTCACAGAGTACCTTTTATTGCACACCTGTATCTATTAGACTTTAACTGGCAAATTAAAGAACCCAAGCATGATCAAGCGCACCCGCTCATGTGGCGTACATAACTGTGGCCGTCCATTAACATCATTTCTTTCATGACACACATGTACCCATATCTATCACATGGCAATATGGAGGCAGGCCGTAAAAGAGGTCATAAAGTTATATCTGCCCACATTATCAAAGTCCGTCCATAAATAAGAGTCACCAAACAGTTAATAGCTGGAAAGGTCTACTGCTTCCTGAAAATTATATTTGATCAATATTGAAAGGCAGCTATGGATATAAATTCACAGCAAGGCAAAGCATTAGCATTTTGGGTCTTAAGCACTGGATTAGTTGGAGTTTTCAGTCTGAATACAGTCTTGACATATGTAACAGAGCTTGGGGAAAAAAGTAAACGAGGAACGCATCACAGAAAGGGTTAATAGCCGCCTTCCCTATAAAAATAGCTGAGAAATGTGTGTACTGGCCATTTAAGACTCTTGCCATTCAAATAAACAATAACATATGTTCAAAACTGATTGCCCCTCTCTCTGGTAGCTGGAAGCTATAATGAAAGTGATTACAGGGGGTTTAGGCGGCGAGTCCCAAAAATGTTTTAATGGATTCCTATGTCAGCATCATAAATCTCGACTCCAAGCAGCATTGTGGAAAGTGAAATTGTAAATGCACCTGCAAAACACTGTCGGATTCATGTAGGAGGGCCTTAAATAACACTAATGCCATGCTTATTGCAATAATTTACCCTCTTCGTTTCTGTTTTGTAGTATATTGTAAAGTGTGAACACCAAAGCGTTGAAACCGGTGACAGGCAACTCTTCCTTTCCTTCGTCATTAATGCTACAATAACAAGCCAGGCTCACATGGCCTTTAGTAACCACAACAAAGGGAATTACTCTGGCATTTCTGTTCTGTACCCAAAACTGCATTAAGAACAACTTCAAAGATTTATAGGGGCAGGGCTATTTTACTGCATTGTAGGAGATAACTCAAGAGATTCTCAAGTGAAAAGCAACAACCAGTTTCAGAGAAGTACAAAGGTACAGCACCACGGATAGATCTAAAACACAAATGCAAAAACCATAGTTTATATAACTCTAGTTTATAGTTACAAGGGTCACACTTATTTAGTGATGCCAAAAAAACATCATAATACAATCAGAACAGTTTTCATCATTTAAACTAGGTATTGAAGCAGACCGCAGCAAACAGAAACGTTAAACGCACAGAAACCCGGCTGATCGGTCTGATAATCCCCCCGATCGCGTGAGGGCCAAATTAAAGACGGAGGTGTAAATGGAAAAATGATCTTCTTTTGTAATGGATGACTCACTCTTTCTCCCACAGTGAACCGATGTTGTGTTTGAGCCAAGGGGGGAAAACAGTATATGAAATAAGAGCCAGGGCCATTTGACTGAATCTGGCCAAACCACTAGTTTGGGAAAAAAAAAAAAAAAAAAAAAAAGATTCTCCTAGACATACACTAATTCTGCCAAAAAAACAACAACAAAAATCAATTCACCGTCTGCTCCCCCTACAGTGTGCTTCCCTCAGCAGCGTCCTGTAGGTTATGTGAAGGGGCCAAATTTATATTACAGTATTGCTGATTTACTTTTCACACTAGCCATGTGTAGATCGTACTGCAACTTGCCAAAACCTTATTAACTGATCCAACTCTACTGATTCCTGTCTAACACCTCTCCACTGACACTGAAAACAGACTGAGCTATTCACATCTCAAGCACACACACACAGATGTTATTGTCTTATGTGAGCTAGAAACAAATCACGGAAAACCAAGACACAAACAATAGACACAATACCCATCTTGTGATAATAACGCCATTATATTTTTACCAGACACAAGTTGTTTACAAAATGTCCCGGAAGATTCGCAGGACTCTAACACACTAGCCAACCTTGTATTGTGTGTAAATGCAGATCTTAGACACATTTATTTTCCGTACATCAGCACAATACAAATAACTGGTAAGAAAGTCCACAGACAGAAATGTGATCAGCACATGCTATGCTGTGATTACATTTCTATTTTTAATATAATGACATATTTCTGGATTTTAAGCCCTATTTCCCCCCCTCACAAACTGGAACATTTATTTACGGTTTCTAAAATTAAGAAATGTACCTTTTTGTATGAAATATTAGGTTAAACAAAATTACTATTACTCTATTACAGCCAATATTTCTGCTCTGCAGTCTAATAACCAGAATTTTATGTTATTTTACATATGGTATTTCTGTATCCAGCATGCCACTGATCTCAGTATTTGGCAGCCTGGATTAAGATATGCCTGGAAAATGCAAACAAACCACAAGAAAGCTGAGCCAAATCCCTGCCTCGCCAAGTCTTTTTAGTTGTTCAAGAATCCCTCAAATATAGCCATTAGTCGTAAATCAAATGAACGAAGATACACTATCCTGTTATTCTACTAGCTGAATGTGAAGCATTTTTCTTCTCTTTATTTCCTAAAAGGTGAATATTGAAATGATATATTCAAATGTAAAAACTGTACAAAGCTGAAGTTTTCCATATTCGAAGAGAGCTGCAGTAATACAGGATCGCCAGGAGATGGCACTTTTGTCACAGATGGACATTGCAGGTACATTACTGATAGTAGCTTAATAAATGATATGAATATACACACACACAATTATAGTCAAGGACTGAGCTCCAGTGTATACTGAAGTTTGGGGGGGGGGGTTCCCAATAAACAAAATGGTACCACAGATATAAAAGGATCAGACCTTCATGCAAGGCTAGTGTTTTTGATAAAATCTAAATTTCTACAAATACAAACTATGTGTGTGTGTGTATATATATATATATATATATATATATATATATATATATATATACACACACACACACAAACACACACACACACACACACATGCATATAAACATGTATTTTTAAAGATCATTTGTCAATACTAGTATGTTGCTACCTGCTACATTCAAAGTACAATACAGATATCCCTGAGAAAATACAATGCTATTATAATTTCAGTTTCAACGCTATGAATCATCAGCGAACATATTCATACTAACAAAACCATACTGATAACCATACTGATAAAGGGAGTCTGAAGGATGGAGCTCTGTGCTACATACAAACGTATACATGGCAGATATCATTGTGTTTTGTTTCCTTCTGTTAAGAAATCTGAAAGTGCTATTAATATATGCTGTATTCTGCTTTTGAATCCTATTAAAATCATTTTTCATATTTATAAAAATCTATGAAAGGATAAACTACACAATTTTCTCAAATATCTGATTGCAAACAAGAATTTGAATTACAAAAAAACTTGAATCAGCTTTTTTCCCTTTTTCTTTTTCTCTTTTTTAAGCAAAGCTATCTTTAATATGCAGAGATTTTGTGCTCGTCTTGGCTCTGGGCTATCCATCTGTTCAGTTCACTTGTGCAGTTTCTTTACTAAAGGGAGAACAGCCGACTGTGGCAGTTCTCCTTATTCTCACATGTTGCTGTTCCCCATAGGTTTCTGAGGACTTAAAAGAACCAGAGGTCACAAACATCCCTGTTAATTTGATTAAGATGATAAAATATAGACAATGATCCCTTTATGGAACAGCATCAGTGGAGGTTTAACGTTCTTTTCAATGGAATGCAAAGCTGGAAATGTTTTGTTTTCAAATTCAATAGAAAACTGTCTGCACTTTCAAATTCAAATATTTTTATATATTTTACTTGTATTCGCATAAAATAATATACTTTGAACAGTAGATACAGTTATTATACAGAACATAATATCATGTTATACATCTTCAAATTATTTTAAGAATAGTTTTAGCCAAGGGCTTCACACACAACTACTCTATTTCAAAATGTCTATTTTTATTCCATTATTGATTTGTTACAGACTACACTAAAATCAGTACTTTCAGTCGCTAGTGAGGAATTCATTTTAATCAAAAACTAGTAGAATGCATGCATATCTAGTATGTGTTATAATCATATATAATTTTATACATGCAATTATGTAAATCTGCCAACATATATAAAAGACTAACTGTTTCCTAATCACAAAGGAGATCATTGACGTTCAAGAGATTTATGAACTGGGGTTCGAATAAGTGTCGGTTGAGTTCATCTAATATGTGGAAATCACTTCCCCAGTAAGGACCTCTGTGCTCTGTGGGGAAGAAACCCTATCCTCTCTGGACACAAGGTACCAACCCTCTCGGCATTATAATCCGTGCCCACTTCGTCCCCAGAGTCCTGTTATATCGCTGTTGAACAGGGATCTATCACGGCCACGCAGACGCAGGGAGGAGCTTGGCTTGTGTTTGAAAAGCCTAATTGGAAGACCTTTGCTGCTACACCTTTCTGGCATTTATTTAAGCTTCATCAACAACACAGGAAATAACCGGACTAATTAAGAGGGAAAACTTCCAAGTCAGTGTTTTGGAGATCAAATTCAGAAATCGCAGGATATACACTATTCTATTCGGCAAGAAGAAAATAAGTGTACCGTTATTAATAAATGAGCTAAGAACTTTGTGAAGTGTCTGCAGTCTCCTTGTGTCCAAGCTAACAATTGAAATATGTTTTTTTTCTTACAGTGCTCTTTCATTTTTTTTTTTTTTTGTTCCCAACCAAGACAACTTGTTAAGAAAGGCACAGCAGTTAATTATAAACTGTGATTTAAAAGGAAAAACAATATAGCCGTCAACACATTAGTCTGAATTGGTATATAACATATCGGTTACTACATTAATACTACTACTTCTATGCATGTCTCTACAGTAAGGACTCAGTATAGTATAGTATAGTAGTAGCAGTAGCATTTACACTAGTAATTTGAGTCAATGTCCTTCAGAGATTCAGTTATTGTTCATTAAACTAGACTAAAAGTCATCGATAAATTCAATATTTTTAGCGTTTGTTGACCATAGATTTTAATAGACTGATCCCAATTAAGACAGTATGGGTGTAAACATTTAACTCTGAATGGCCACTGGGCTGCACAGAAGAGAAGGCCAGAAACAACAAGCCACAAACACAGCTGAACGTGTAGAAGTGTGGGGAAAACTCTTCAGAAACCAGGAGACCAGTGAGATGCCATTTCTCTTCCTATACAATTTCTCAGTCTGTGGCTGTCTATCCTTTGTCACACAGATTTGCATGGGGCAGTTTGAGCCTCAACTAACTATGTTAGTCTGTGTCGAGTGCATTTTTGGCCACTGGAAAATGTTAGCTGCTGATCTTTGAAAGAAATGCAACTTAACACAAATGCCCCACGATTCTCAAAAAGGGACATCTGCCTGTCTTTGCCAATGGTTTGCTCTTTAAAGGGTGCAATATTTGCATCAAGGATTGTGACCCAGCCGACTCTACCCATGGAAAAGTGAAGGGAGAATAAAGGAAAAACACTCCTGTCATCGCCGGGGCCCAAGTGATTGCCTGTGGATCTTCAACTAAACCCAGGAACCCAAATTCTTCTTCTACTAGTGCCTTCCAAACACCTGAACTGATATAACTGAAAGCTCTCGGTATCATAAACAGTGGCAAAGAAAGCTCAACCTCTAGGTGTCATTCTGTAACGCGACCGCACAGCTGCCTAGGTGTCCACCACCAGAGAGGCTGAAATGGTTAAAGTCTGACCACTGAGGACTAAATCATTGTCAGCATCCTTCAGGCTTCACAGCTATACCTCAGAGTGAAAAATCAATTGTAACAGCCCGGGTTCCCAAGGCTTTCACAGATATCGATGTACTGGGAGCCGAGAACCCGAATCATTTATGGAAATCGGTGAAAGCACCGGTTCTTGGTGAGCAATCACAGCGCTCTGTTTCTTGGCTCTGCGAGGAGTGTGACAACCAAGGTGCCGTAGGAGAGGACATGCTGCGGTGAGCAGCGCTGAGAGAGAGGCCCCATTACTGATGGAGCATGCTTGATGGACAAGCACCTAATCTCTAGCCTCTCTTCCTTGAAAGTCAATGTAGGTTTAAATCTTTGCTTCATACTATTTTAATGAGAAGAACAAGATGCGGACTCCATCGCTTTCTCAGGCACATTATAAGACACACAAACACAACGATACTTCATTACAATTGATTTGATCGTGCATTTCTCTTTTTCGTTGTTTTTTTTTTTAGCTGTACTCATCAGCATAATTTATTGCATGTAAACCAAAAATTCAAACAGCTGTTTTAAGAACTTCCTTCAATGTGTACATTGTTGCGAGCAGCTCAGTATGTATTTATGACACACAAACCAATATTTAAAAATACATTTCAATAAACCGTCTTTCAGCAGATGTGGATTTCTTGTTTATCAGTGAAAAGAAATGAAAAGGGCACCTGTTTCAAGATCTAAAAAAACAAACAAATCGTTGCTTTCAGCAGATCACAGAAAACAATTAAAATCTTATTTTTTTTCTTATTTTCAAAGCTTTGCAATGCATTGCCGGTAGAGGTTTAAAAGTAAAAAGAGCAAGCTTCAGGGTTTCCACTAATTCAATATCTTAAATACCCATGCACCTCCAATAAATTCTTGACATATTTTATTAATACAAAAGGTTGATTTAGTTCAACTATAATAATCTGCTTTTTTTTTTTAATTGAGAAAACATTATTAAAATACAAAACTGAATAAATACATGAAATAAATAAAATGCAGAAAATAAAATGTCTTACAATGTCATAATCTTATCACATAATAAACCTTATCAACATCTGTGAACAGAATTCTGTAGCTGAGGTCATCTCTGCCAGCCACTCACTCACTATTGATTCACGGCCCGTGTGGCGATCATTCTTGCCCCCCCAGCCAACACTGGAACTTCAGAGGAACTGCAACTCAAATCAATGACTTCCTAGGTGCTGCGTTCACCTTATTTATTTTTTATTTAATTTCATTACATAAACCTAACTTACAGGCACCAATTATTTTGCAGAGGAGCTGTGAATGCGCGCTCTCAATCCTGAGGAAAGGAGTCAAGGTGTTGCCAAAGAGATTGGTACCAGGGATTCCAGAGAAATTGAGAATTAGGAGTATTTTTAACACCAATTACACACCCAGGCAACAGAAATGGTTCGTAGTTATTTTAATTTTACAGACCACATATCATTCCTTAGCTTACCTTTCTTTTCTTCTGGAGTCTTTTTGGCGAGAGACTTTTGGTACTGGTGGGAGACCCTGCGTAATGATTCCCATCCTCTTCATCGGTTTCCTGCAAACACGGCACATTTAAGAGTTGTCATCTTTCCTCCCTCTAAAACCCTTCACTGGGAGTATGCATTGATAAAACATGAACCTTAACTGTGAGGGAACACTAACTTCTAAGTCACAGATAAGTGAAAACGAAATCTGAGTGGGGAAGGGACTGCTCAGCCGAGGAAAGCTCAACTCGCAGGTTCATATGGAGTTGAATGGGCCATTTCCTTCCAGGAATAAAAAATGTTACATTAGAAAAGCAAGGTAGATAACTACCATTGCTCGGGAGATTTATAGAAAATGAATCACTACATAAATACACAGATAATGTTGCCTTTGTTTTATATTTCATGCAATGCATATAAGGTTTTGATATATTTTTTTATAAGCTTTTTTAATAAATGAAAACAGACATCTACAGCTAATATATCACTATCAGATGTGAAAGCCGGTTCATATGCACACCATAGCTAAGTTCTCAGCTTGACAGTTCAAGTTGCAATTGCACTATCAAAGCAATCACCCTTATGAAAACATACATCTCGTTACAATAACTTTGAAGAAATCAGTGGTTCATTGATAAAATATGCAAACAATAAAGGGCCCGTTCACTGTCTGTATGACATGACAGGCTATAGCCAGAGGGTTCGTTTTTAAAAATGTATAATACTGAACAAAGTACTAAGCAGACTTCAAACCTGATTAAAACATTGATCATCTGAGGTTTTGGAAAATCACCTACTCCATACTTAAGTAGATATGTACTGCAGGGAGTGTTACACCAATTTGATTTAAATAGCTTACCTTTTGTTTCAAAATGCTCTTCATTTCTTTATATCCTTGCTTGGCGTGGTTTTTAGCCTAGAAAATGAAATCAGTAGGTTTGACAATTTTATAGAAGACATTTGTTTATCTTTATTACAGAGAAAGAAAAATAATCCATTATCAAATATTCCAAGTATCAATACACCAGGTATGAATAAATTCTTCATCTAAACAACAACACTAAGCAACATAAAATGGACAGGAACCAAATGGTTACAACTTTTATTTAAAAGAAATATGATAGTTATTCAATTTACAAAAAATAAAAAACATGCTTCTAAAAATACTTGAAGTACTAATTATTTGGCCTGAGGTGTCAGTGTTTCAGCATCCTTCGATTCCATGGGAACAAGAAACCAATTAGGAGCAAGAACTGCTTTCCATTCACAGGATACACCTTACAAATAATAGTTTCAATCTCTTCATTTAGATAAAAAAGAAGCTTGACTTCACAGATGCAAAGACGTTGTTATAATTATATATATATATATATATATATATATATATATATATATATATATATATAAACAGTTAAAAGGAAGAAGGAAGTGGAGACTGAACAGAGGGAAACACTTACAAACTTGTAGACCGTTTTCACGGCTGGGCTTGCCTTGGTCACTGCGGTGTTAATAAAAGCGCCTCCTTTCTGTGAAGGAAAGATATAACATTTTATTCCAAAACAATACTGATAGAATGACATCACCTTCGTTTGGAATATAAACTAAAATGTTGCATTAAAAAGAATGGCTACATGTGACGATGCCATCTTTAAATTGTAGTTTAATATTTATTTATAGCAATATGCTATGCCAGTTGTAGAATACAACACAAGGTGTATGTTAAGTGATCTGCCAAAGCTGTCTCCCACTATTATTAGATACTTGTAGTGAAGAGGAGACATACAATAGCCATTAGAAAACAGCTTATTGAATGATGCAATAGTATAATAGCACGGATTTCTAAACTGTTTTGCAAAATTGATGATACCAGGACTAATAGGTATGAAAGAAACCGATGCGTGAGAAACAAGAGCTCTTTCAGTGAAGATTTTATTCTTCAAAATGTCCAGGAAAGACCTGAGTTTTGGAGGAGGTCTTGTCATGCTCTGAGAACCACGTGGCATCGAGACAAGTAAGGTGGGAGCCTCTCAGAAATGAATCTGTTTTTGGATGAACAACTGTATAGTACATTTTCATTTACTGTCTCACTTTGCTGTGAAGCAGATACATACACCACCCACGACACTAGAAAAGAATTCAAAAATATAGTTTATACCAGTGGTTCCCAACCCCTGCTCTGCTGGTTTTTGATTAATTTAACTTAATTTAAATTTAAATCAGCACCTTTTAAATTATTTAAACAGTAGGGGTTTGAAGTGAAATATAAAACTGTATAAGGAACTTATCTCATTAAGGAGCCAACTTTTTATCAGTTACACAGTTTAAAAAGTCAAATGTAAGCAAATTACTTCCATTAAAGGTTCAATTTAGTAATTGAGAGCTCGGTTGGAACAAAAACCAGCAGGGTAGGGGCTCCTCCAGGACTAGGGCTGAGAAACACTGCTTTAGATAAATTGGCATAACTACTCAACCGCTGATCTGGACTCAGAATATCCTGTATGATTTCTACATTCGTTAACATACACACACCTAATGGTTTTAACCTTGGCGTAACTGGAGTACTGGGTGGGGTCACATGTGCCCAGGTACTTCACCTTCTTAGATTTCCTCTGACATTTTCTCCAAAAAGAGCCAAAAGCGCCCCATGTTATGTTCCATACCTACTGGCTAAACCTCGCTCATGCCGTGACACCACTCCTCCGGCCTATCAAGGGTAATTGGTTTAGAACAGAAAAGCTTTTGGATCTAATGTCTGGATGCCAAATGGTTTAGCGAGAACGAGGTAGACCTAGTTCATCTCTTTGGAGTTTGCCGTCATCAGGCTTGAAGTTTAATGATCCTCTCTATGGCACTCCAGAGAGCAGATCCCTCTCACAACCGCTGAAAGACTCAGAGTTGGCGATTATTGAGTAATGGCTGTGTTTCCTGCCAAAACCGGTTAGAATCGGAGAAGACCAGCTGCCACATCAAATCACTGCTGTCTGGATGCCTATAGTTGTCTTATTAACAGACTTATAGCATTTGCTTCTGTTTTCTTTCCCCCCTCTGTTGTATTCCTTCCATTATTGTAATGGCGATAAAACTAAGTATTCTGGATCTGGTTAATTCCATGTTAAAAAAACAAGGAATTTAACGGTTAAGAAAGGTGTGACTTAATTTAACTAAACACTCCATCTGAAATATCTGAAGAATTCCACGTAAGTAAGCAGCCACGCCAGTTATCTGACTACATTATATCTCGAGGAAGCTTGTGCTGCTCTGATTTCTCTCAGGAATGAGAGGATACTCTGCACCTCGTACAGTCGCTGCTGCTCTAAGTAACAGCCGAGGAATGTTATGCAGAACACCTTCATTCTGGAACAGATTAACGAAACACCGCTGGTAATTAAAGAGCAGACAACTTAAAAACATGTTTTTATTTCCATTACAAGTTTCTGCTCGGCCTTAAAAGTCAGAATTACAATAATATATGACTGCATAAACAAATCACTAAATGAATATTTAATCCCCTTAATGCTTTAGTTACTGATTAAAATGGTATAGTAGAAAATCGGTCAGTTTATAATATAGATATTTAAAGACTGATGGTGTGAACCTCAGCTTAAATCCTCTTACCTTTACTGTCTGCATCCACTGTTGGTAAGACCGAGAATTACCTATAAGGATAAACACAAACTATTTAAAAGGTAGAAGTTCATTACTAGTTATACTGGTAGTAACTGGAGCCTCTTATTTCTGACACCTACTGTCTAACTTACTAATACCTATTTTTGAACAGGCTTCAGATTGACCAAGGAAATGATAAATACAAATGTGTATTTCAGCACAATTCAGAAACAAAATATATTACAATACAGAAAGTAAGTATACTGAGAATTTCCTAGACCTTCAGTTATGTATAAATACAGATATATCATATCATATTTGCTAAAGAGTTGTGCAACAGATTTCACAAAAAATACACCAAAGAGATGCATCCGTACATCAGTAGGGAATATTTTCTTAAAATAAAGATAAATCATGCTACTCACTTCCACAAAAACCACCTTCCGTGATTTCCTCCTCAAACACATCTGTGAAGCCCCTTCCCGCGTTTAACTTGGCTAGTCTGCCATCAATGAACTAAAGACATAAATCACAGTTCAGGGTACATGACAAAAATATTGTTTAATTCTACCTGCTCCAGACGTCCTCAGAAATTATAAAGAGTTGGGAATCTTAAAATTAAGAACAGCTGGGCCATTAACATTATGGGCCAGCATGTAGCACGTCAAGTGTTGGGAAATGTAATTTCCTCCTTTGTCACACACAAGGCATAAAACATCCAATAAAACTCACTGAGATTACCTGCTTTATTGTTCACATTGGAATGAGACAGAACAAGCTCAAATAATTAAATTTAGATTGAAAATAATACATGTACATATATAATTATAGAATATATGATTTTTATAATATTTCAAAATAAATATAAATGTCAGCTCTTAAAGAAACACAACCATGTCTGTGTATGTTTTTGTTACTATTTTCTGCCTGATCTAAACATCATAAAAAGTACAATTTGCATTGTTTTTTTTTTTGCAAGGTTTTGGTGTGTATACTAGATAAATAGAAAATCGTGTGCAGTGTAGCTCATCCCTGGAGTCTTTGTTTCTAATCTGGGTGAGATGAAAGTAACTCTATATATATATATATATATACCACTGGAATGAGTGATGATATTTAATGTAGACAGAGTTCAGGAAATGTCAGCCTACTCCAATTAAAATATATAATCACCCAAAATGATCACCTCACTGAAGTCTAACTTATCTGCACCTCAGTATTCAGAAAACATTTATTGAAATGTCCAAATAAAACATGACACATATACATTCAGTGAACAAAAAAAAAAAAAAAAATGCTTAGAAGATAAGACATTTCCCCAAGGCTGTTAAAAATAATCGTAATAATATCCCGGCGAGACATTAAAACAAAGGATTTGCCTGAAATTACTAACACTATAGTATATGCAAAGGCTCTGTAGCCACACTTTAAAACACGGCACACTATGGTTGCTTTATAATTGCAAAAATACAAGTAGGATTAATTACAGGTTTAAAAAGTTGGTTTGCAGTTCTATTTTAGGTTTGTGTTTTAAAGCACCAAACTGCACAGTGTGTATGTTAGCAGATCAACACACACATTTATCACCCCAAATATTACATTTTGATCTCACAATATTAGTGCAGGAGTGGTAAGTGTCACACACGGTAATGAAACACGCTAGCACTGTCGGGTGGGTAGCTCGTGTCAGGCTGTGGAGATGCTGAGATGCATCAAACCTTATTGCAGGGAAGTCTTGTAGCAGAAGCACCAAAATGGATGAAAATGGGGGGTGAAAAAAAGCAGGTTGTCATAGACATGCATTTTCTGCTCTCTCTTGGCAGGTATCCTATTTATTTGAAACAGGCCCGCTTCCAAATGGATTTGGTTCATGGTCAGAGCACTGCAACATCACTGGACTCTATCACTGCAGTTACGAGCAGATAAAAGGCATTCAAAGCTACTGCAGAGTTGAAAAAAAAAATGTCTTTGAACTGCTGGTCACTATCTCGTGTGGGAAAGTTATGAATTTGTTCCGTGTCAGAATCAAAAGCTTGATTAATTGTTCCCCTCGACACACTGGAGAAAACTTATCAGGGGCTAATTGAGGCACTCAATTGTAGCTGTCAATAAAAAGAAAGGAAATTCACTAAATGCAGAGTTTGCCAAGAGCGAGCATTAACTGTTTACATTTCTTAATCAAAAGTAGTTGCTGAGGTAACATTTTTCTGTAGGTACTGGCTTAAGAACAGTAAAAAACTTGACAGGGATGTCTTGTAGTTAATGGTTCAGACGGCTCCTTTCCATTTTTATGTCATGACAAACTAATCTGCTCTATGGTTCGTTTTAGGAGTATTAGACTCTGCCTCTGTTCTGTTCTGTTAACCATGAAACACTCTGTTTATCAAATCCCCCCACATTTCTTTTTAGTGGAAGTCTATAATTAGACTAGGGAACCTCAAGTGATGGTAATGTAAAAATAATTTGAAAACATCAAATGCAAGGAAAGTGATTTAGTTTCCAATGAGTAATGAAGTCCTGAAATATAAAGTTTCTCAGTCAGAAATTAATTTAATTCACGCATCTGGACAGATTTCCATTTTCCTTCATAACTCCACAGAAAAAAAGACACTTATTTGCACTATTTTCAATGAAATATCTGTCATTGAATGTCTCAATAGTTAAAATTTTTAACTCACTTTGCAATAGACAAAATAAGCCGATCATTCTTGTCTGAGGGTTTCACATTCAGGCTTTTATAAAATTGAGCTTGGGATGCTGGAAATGCCAGATATTATGTTTCTCTCTACAGCACAAGCACAGGCAGAAAAAAAGATGATACAAGCACTGTACCTGTTTGAAAAGCTGAAGATTCACAGCCATTTCAAGGAAACTTCTCATCGTACTGGATCGATGGTTCACAAAACTTTCCTCACAGAAGGTGATTGGCTCTCCCTAATGGAGGAAAAAAACAAAGAAAATGTACACAGAGGGGAATAATAAACATCTGAATTAGTCCTGCTTATGCCATTATTAAAAAAGAAAAAACACGTTAATACTTTTTCTGATTAACTCATTCCCTGACCTCCTCATATACAGCATTAAAACTTGCCATTCTACTATATAATTGACAAATATAAGAATCGCAACGGGATAAATCCACGCCTTTTAACAATACATTTTCTACACTTATCCATTAATCTTATGTCTTGACAGCGTTGTGTTCGTAACATGCTTTTTTCCCCCCCCCTCAGTAAAAATCTGTAGTTTTACCCTTTCCTTTGGCACTGCTGTCTATAACGAGCTCAGAGATTACAGTCTGGGTCCTGAACTCGCTTTCACAGACAGCGTCTTATTTGATTGTTTCAGACGAGAACTCAATGTGCTTCCCAGCTCACAGTGAATGCGATTAACTTACAGAAATAGAACACAACCTGGTTTTAAATGATTTTAAATTGAAATGATTCTGGAATGCCTTTCAGGGAAGTGCTGGGCTGGAAAACTGATAATTTTGAACCAAGAATCTAATTTGATATTCCGTATGTTACTTAAATCTCCTACATCTATAGTCATTATACCATACCAAATCTTTATCCTAACTTATTCTACATTTAAAATATACAGCGCCTTCCTTTTGTTACATATATGGTATTGTCACAATCCTATTTGTGTAAGTTGAGAATGGAGGTGAATTAGGCAGCAGTACTGGTACGGCCGTTACCAGTCAGTATATACTTTCTAATCACGTAGCCTGGCACGCTGGAAAATGAATTTTTGATTAAACACTCGATGAAAATGTATTACTTTGATATGTTGAAGCAGCAGGGTGGCAATACAGGATTTCTATTCTTCTCTGGGGGAAACGCTGTTTAGTATGTTTGAGGTTTAGATGACAGAAAATGCTGAGATATATACAGGTCGGTGTCAGTTTTGGCTTAAGAAGATTCCATTATATGAAGGTAATCACTAAAATTTGGGGGATTTTATTTTCATACCTCATCTATTTACAGGATGGGGGTCAAGACTGTCAGGTTGCCTATATATGGTAACCACTTAAAGCATAAAGGCAGTATTTCTTAGAAATCATTGAAGGTTAAATCAAATATTCACAATTGTTTTACAAAGACAATTCTTATTGAAATCAGCTAAAACAAACATTCCGGCCACAAAACATTAGACATTTCTAAACAAGAGGAAGATTTTAGGTAAAGATAATAGAAAATATCACAGGAAATAGAATACAAAACCTGAATACATCTTTAACTTAAACCTAACTACTGAACAGGAAACTGCTTCCCAAATCTAAAAAATACTGTAAAGGGTTAAAATCCAACTTCGTTAAAGTAATCACAATAATTGGCGCAATTAGATCGAAAAAGTATCGATTTCTAATATCCTCCAGTTCATTTCCAATCATAAAAACTGACACAAATTAAAGTCAAAGCCCGGGTACGTCTGTTTACAGAAGATGCAGATACATCAATTATGTAGCCCTGTATTCCGGGCCTACGCAGCCCAATTATTTTCTAAACTTGAAACGAAGACTCTCCCAGATATGACAATACACTCTTTCCATTGCTGTGTATTGTGTGTGAAATTGTGAAGCAGTTTACAAGAGATATTTTAAAAGTTTGTGGTGGAGGGGGGGGCAGAACAAAAACAAACAAACAAACAAAAACCAACACAGCACTGGGTGGCTGAGTAGATCTTGAAAGACACGTGAAGCCTTTTCATCATCTGACTTTCTATAGTAGTTTTATACCAGTTCAGACTAACCCAAGCACTGTTCACTGGCATTCCTATACGAAACACGTCGAGTCACTTACTGGTTTGTCTGGGGTGGCAATTACTGCACAGGCAATCAAATAAGACTCATTAGCAGAATGGTCAACATTAGTAGTATGCAATATTCATTCAGATATGCTTTTGTGTTTAAATTAATTTGTAGGATCTAGTTCCCTATCAATTTGTAAAACTGTTTTAGGTTCAGTCTGGATGGAGGTGTGTGCATATAAAAAAAACACTACTTACTACTTAAGACAATATTATATTATATTGAAAGGTTAATTGAACTTTACTTGTCTGTGGGCACTCGCACTGCTGCAGAACGTACCCCTGCATTGGTCTACTGTATTGTGAGTAATTGATTAATTAAGCTGTTATTATTTTGTTAAACGGAGAGGGAATTAATCCAGTCTTACGGGCTTGTATCTCAAGGCATCTCGGTAGGATCCGAACAGTGCGGCTTGGGCCCGGAGGAAGGCCCTGGCGACACCGCTGCCTGTTGCCGTCGACTGCTTCTTCAGTTTACTTTTGAGCGAGGAGACCTGCGTGACGGAGAGAAGAAGTTAAATTAACACCTCTGAAATTGGAAGAGAGAGAGACAGACCCGATCGGGGTGTGAACCGTCACATTTGCAGGTCAGCCAAAAAAGCCTTCCTCCTTCCTGATAGCTTATCTGTTGTGCTGTGGAGAGCACCTGCTGGTCTGTTAATTGAGAAGAAAGCAGGGGGGTGATAGTGGAGTGCTAATGCAGAGTGCTTTGTGCACCCTCTCAAGGCCTCTTGACATAAATAAGCTTTAATTATTTTCTCCCCGGTTTGTTGGCCATTTTTCGACAGGTTTACTGCAGGAGGAGAGCATGTGCCAACTTGCTTTGGGCTGATAAAAGATGTACCCTGCCGAACGATGAGGGACCTTTTCTTCACAGACACTCAGGTACTTCTTACCACCTTTTCCCAAGTGTTCGCCACATGAGTAGGATCAGGCACTTTGAAATTTCAAGAAATAATCCACATCATTATGTTTTTTTTTTCCTCTCTCTCTGTATAAATGGCCTCACAATCATGAACAAATCATGCACATCCCAGGTTGAAATTTAAGAAATCTAAGTCTGTGTGAATTTGGATACAATTGGCCATTTAGTGATTAATGTGCTATGAGTTCTTTTTAATAAAAAAAAAACAACACAAAACAAAAGTACATCCAGAACTGCAAGATCCATAAAAACACATGGATGGTCTCAGTTTGATTACATTATTCACAGTACAATACATATAACAGATATGATACTGCTGCGCCCATACAAATGTAAATAAAATGCCTGAAACAGCTTCATTTAACATAATTGAACTGAAATATTTATCTGATATCCAGTTAGTCTGTTCTGCACGTTTTCCAGATTTACTCACTGATTTAATAAATCCTCAAAAGCTTCCAGAAGAGGGTTTAGCAATTCTAAATTTACAAATGTAATCTGCATATTTCACAGAGCACTAACTGTGTTTAAGCTCATCTAAAATGTCAACATTACTCATATTTAATGATCAAATTAATGTATTCATTTTTTGCACCAAATCATGAAGTGTCTTTTTTTCTTATTCACAGGAACTATTCATTCTGAGAGAAGAAACTGAAAAAAAAACGTGGCAGTCTAGGAAATATGAAACCATAAATCAATACATTATATACAGATGTGTGTATTTATGTAATTATATGTATTGATTGCTAATATTTGTTCTTTAAATCTACTTGCAACATTGCATTTCAAAATAAACTTGTTGTTACATTTGCATTTTATAAAAAACAAATCTAAATAATATTAGTTTTGATAATGGCACATTCATCTTGTCTTGCCTGTAATAATGGTAATTGAACTGTCACACTAATTAAGTATTATACTTTTAATAATGCTAATGAGAACTGAACCAGGCATCAGAGAGAAGCTTAGCTCTACAGGTGATAAACCTATTTGGCAGTGACATTTTTTGGTGTAAAGTCACAGTAGCTATGATCTGATCAAAGAGAGAGACCCCCATTGGGTCCAATTATAACCATAGTATTGTAGAGAAATCATTGAGTTATGATATTCATAATCTATGCAGAAAGGCTTTTCCAGTATAGGTCTGTTCCCCATAGCTGTGATCTGTTCAATTTACATCAAGGGAAGATCGCGCCAGAGAAAGGTCTGCAGTCCGATTCGTTTAGCCCATGGAGGGCACGCTCCCCGGCTCATTAAAGTCTATTCCATTAACTCCGGTACACGGCTCGGAGTGCGCGAGGTAAAGTGTGCGGGTCAAGGGTCACACAGAAAACAGATCTCTATTTAACTCGCCAGCTGGAGATAATAATTAACAGGTGCATGTCTGCCTTCTTTAATGTTACTATAAGGCAAGTCTAATCATAATGTATAGACATATAACTATACTATCACTTTATACAATAGTTTTAATATAAAAATGTATATATTGATTTAAATGTGTTATTATTTATTTTTTAATCTAGCAAAAACTAGAGTAGTGGATGCTTTTTAGAGTAGGTAAGAGTTATTGGCCTGAAAGTATTCAATATACATGCCTATATAAATTCTTCTAGAAAAAAAAACCCCTGAAAAACACAGGTTACATAACATCCCCCAACCAATATTCTGTCACAAAGATACGCGAATCTGTGCTGTAACATGGTTACAGAGCGCAGAGTCACACACTCGCTGCCATATTCCCACTTGCCATATACTTCAATATGAAATTGAAAAACATTGCGTGGTGCTGGAAACGTTTCACAAGACTCTGAGGCCAGCCTCTGCCCATCCTCCTATAAAACATTTCTACTGCGCATGTGCGAGAATGAGCAGATGAGAGACAGAGAGAAGAGAAAAATCTGTACTAGATTTGCAGTGTTTCAATTTACTTTGAGAATAGATTTGTTTAGGATATCACATTAATTAGAAGCATAATTAGGAGACTGTTGGAAATGGGACCTGGAAGAATCGTCGAAATAACCAGCAAACAGTATAGTGCAGAGAGAAAGGCAGGGAGAGAATTGGATAAATCCTCAACTAGCTTCTCAGCCAGGCAGCCCTACATCATAACCCTGTGAGCTGCACTGTAACATCCTGATACTAAGGCCAGAATGCCTCTTTTGGTTGTGTTCAACCCCATGACTCCCCATGATGCCCCACCTCCAATCCACTAAAACACAGACACACTTTTTAATGTAACACAACCCAATTTTGTCATTAGCACATTATATTCATTGCTACTAAAAAACAACTATGAGAATTAATGCATTAAATATCCGGAACATTAGAAAGAAAGTGTACACTTTTTTTTTTTTTTTTAAGTGAGATAAAAGAGTAACATACTTTGTGACCTTAGCCCAACATGGTGAGCAATGGAAATCTTTGACTATCAATATCCCAGTTGAATAAACAATAAAATGGTAAAAAACAAAGCAAAACCCAGCTTTTCTGCATAATCCATCCGCCTATTCAATAAGTGGTTGCTTTTCCCCCCCAATATTAAAATAGCACTTCCACGTGATAACTCACAATTGTGTGCTCATCTGACAATCAAGATATGTTTCTTGGCAATATATATTTTAAAAGGTTCTGTAGAGAGATGGGAGACCTTTGGGACTTAATGAAAGAACTACAAAGAGAAAAGTTATCTTTAAAATGTCAGTATTCTTTTGATGTGCTGTATTGTGAAACGCACACAAGCACACACACATCGAGTTGCTTAATTGTATGTATTGAAGAAAAAAAGATATATAGATATAGATATATAGATATAGATATATATATATATATATATAGATATATATATATATATATATATATACACACACACACACACACACACACACAATGGCAGATACAATGGTCACGTATATTCAACTTACATTATTAACAAAAGTGAAAGGAAAATAAAATACAAATTATCCATTAGACCGCTACAAAAATAAATACAAAATTACTTAGTCTTAAGGTACACGACAAAAACATGTTCTGACACTCCTACGATTCTTTGAGAACCTGACAGGTATAACATTTGGCAAGATCCACATGCATGTTAAGCAATTAGTGTAAAACAACCTTAAAATTGGAAGCTTTTTATTGAAATGAAAACAAAAAACAAAGCCACCGAAAGTGGTACAACATAAGGGAATCCAAATTGCTATAAGGTTCTTCAATAAGCAACTGACATTCTGCTATTTTTAGATTCTGTCTCCAGTCAAAATCCATTGAATAATTGTCTATAATTCAATATCCACATTTGACCAATCATCAGTAACAACAAATATAGAGCTCTGAAGCTTCCGTATTACAGTCAAGAATTAGAATTAAAAATATCCTAGTGACGCATGCTTTAATCCTAATCTTCAAAATCCATCTGTTTCTTCCAGGTCTGAAATATGCCGGATATTTGTAGTGGTGGTAAAAGGTGCTGGACAGATATGACTCGAAGCAAATGGCAGCGTAGCCAGAGAACAAGCACAGAAACCCAGTACAGCTTGGCAGGGAGTTCCTCCATAGTAATTGTGAGAATGGCTGTTTTTATACAGATCAATCATAGGACCTCGTCTATAGGACCACCTGAACGTGGTGGTGGTTTTCGAATGTGTACAAATTTGGACCACAGCCGCTCTGTGAACCGCACATTTATCATGTGTCATGGGCCAGGTCTGAAGCCAAGAATCCAGTCTGGGAACGTAAATAAATTAAATGCCTGTGCTATCTAAGGATGGTGTTTTTATTAGTAAAGTAATGTATTGGGAGAGTGAGGACATTGCCTGGCTCATGGTTTGAATCGTAATAAATGTATATGACATGGCAATTTCCACTTGCTCGCCTACGACCTCAAGTGGCATACTGGCCTCCATTGGTGATCAGAGATTATTGCATTTCAATGGTAACTTATATATATATATATATATATATGTGAAAACGTTCAAAAGCACAGAGCAAAAGTGGAATTACTAATGCATTTTTAAAAGTGTGCAAAAGAAAACACTTGTTTTATTTATATACTGATACCTTAAGTGTATCACACTGGGTGAGCACTGTAACCCAACCAGGTGCTGAAAACTACGTACAGGAGGTTTGCATGGATGTGTGTGTGTTTGTGGGGAGCTATATAGAAAGCTAGAAATAACAGAACATCCTCCAGGGCCTTTGAATTCTCATAAGTTGAGCTGCTCTCTGAGGCAGAACCGCCGTGTTCAATACAATAAAAAGGGGGGCACTTATACATATACTGTATATAAACAGACACATTAGCTTTAACCATTTAAACAAATGTAACTACATTTCTAATTGTCTGTCCTTTTAGAGTGGGGTCTGCTTTACCTTGCTATAATTAAACACAGCAAGATAATCTACTTAAACCACAAGGGTTTACGTCAAAAAGTAATACCAATTTACAGTATGGCACAATTCTTCTGGTTTGCGTCCGAAAGGATCTGATATTTAACAAGTTAATGCATTCATATTCAATTACTCTATCACAAAAATCAGTCAAAAAATAAATACTAATAAACATTCAAACAGCTTAAGAGAATTACAAATCCAAGTACTTACATTAATATATTCTTATACTACTTTAACATTTAGGCAAGCAAAGAAAAAAAGCTAAGGGGAATGGCCTTATTTAAAATAACTGCTCTCAAAAAACAAGCCAATCAAGCGATGGTGTTTTGGTATTTGAAGTACTACAGTTCTTTCTTGAGAAAATAAGGCAGCCAAAACCAATTTCCAGTGGTTGAATTCTGAACGCTTCTAAATGTTGGACAAACTGTGATCAGTAAGTACATTTTATTTTTTCATACACCAGGATAATCGGAGTTGACCAGAAAGCAGCAAAATTGTCAGAAAATAGTGTGAAATAAGTATTCTAAAGATGTTTTGTCTTCTTTTTCATTCCTACCAAAGTCACAATACTTGTATGAAGTAAATATACTAGTAGATTCAACAGTGCTGAATTATAGGTACAAGATTAAGTACCGGACAAAAGCATTTCCACAGAGAGATCACACAGTTTCTTTCTGTAACAACTTTGCAGCCAAACAATGTTATATCAATTAATTATATCAACTAATTTCTCGATATTTCTTTCTTGAACATTTGTATTATAAAACATCACAGTAATACAGGTTACACATGCATTTTTTATGTAGTCACTAAAAAACAAAAACAATATTTAACAAAAATATTTAATAACTTAAATTACATGTTAAAAATATGTACTGCTGCCTGGATTTAGATCTGACACTATATTTTTCATTCAAGATCATTTTAACAGCTCTGCGATCTTTGCAAATCACTTTTAGCATAAATATTGATGTTGGGAAAATACGCTTTTGTAACTAAGAAATTAGAATGAAATCATCTGTTTTAAATCAAACAGTTGGCAATGTTAACCTGGTGGTTTTTGAATAGCAGTCTAACTGGTGATAGATACATATTTTTATGAACTAATTTGAAGTATTTAAACTATGTCCTCTCAAATACAAATGGCAGAGTTTCAGTGCATGTCTTGTTTTTTATATTAGCACAAGAACAAATATCTTTCACTTCATCTGTAGAAAAAGATCAAACAAGCTTAACATCACCGACTGGAAAAAAATACTAAAAACATAGAAACGTCACACAATCATACGGACAGTAGATTTGTTGTTGAGGCAGAAAAAATAAATCAGCGATCAGTTCAAAAGCTGTCTGAAGACATTCAAATTACCTGACCTGTTTGACATTCTTTGAAGGGATAAGACATCGATTTCAAGTTGCGTTAAAACTCTAATTAAACGTTAAACAACTACTTAAAATATAAAATGTTATTTTTTTGTGCGTTTCATAATACATTTGTTTATTTATAACATATGTTTTATGTCCCTGAAACGGTGCTAATAATTTCTGCAGATAAATGCACCGTACACCCTCCCCTGCACATGAAAGTAACTGAGTGTTATGCCATAAAAGACGTGATGGTTAAAATTATATTCTGCATTGAATGAATGCAGAAAAACGTATTAATGTTTCTGTCTCTCTCATTACAGAATTAAAAAAATAAAATAATAATAATCCAAAAACATTAATTTCACCGCTACATATTCACTAATATGACAGATTCATTTCTGAACTGAAACATATGTTAGCAGCGATGTATACAAAACTGCCTGACATTTTAGACTTCTTTCATTTAATTATACAGAAGTTTTCCGTAAGGTCATTAAAAACGTATACTAACCTGAACTCTAACTTGCCCCATTTCACATTTGGAAATAAATTTGGAGCATAATCTTTGGGTTTTCAGTTTTAAATAACATCTACACAAGATTATGTTAAGCTGTTTTACACATATATAATACATATTTAACTACTACAGTGAGAAGCTGATACATTTAACAAAAAATGAAATTATTCAATTTCTTGTATAAACATTTTTTTATATAAACATCAAGGTTACATGCATAACTCAAATCCAAAGAAAATATTACCATATAACTATTTTGTTTTATGAGTAAGACAGTAAACTTATCAATAACGAACGGTACATAAAGATAGTCTAATTAATAAATTGTAAACAATTATCAGAAAACAAGGAAGGCCAAATGAATGTGACCCATTATTAGCTTTTGCATGGCTTTAACATTTTGATCTAATGTTATGAAATACGATTGGTTGGATGTTTCAAAGAAAATATAAATAAAAAATATTTTAAAGTAGAATCCAGTCCTGACTATGTTTTACCCTAAACTTAATATTTCACAATTTGATGTAGAAATCATTTTTAAAACAACAAATATAATAATGTTGTTCAGGACTGTGTATGGTTACCCTTCCTTTATAGTCTATGTTTCTTAGATTTTTTTAGTGCGTTCTCTATTCATACTGTATCTGATATTCTACACAAAAAATAACTAAGGACTTCCTGATTCTGGGTTGGTTCGTCTCTTGATGTAAACCAACTGTGTGGAACTCGATTTTGAAATGGCGTGAATATTTTTTTTTCTTTTATTTGCCATATGGTATTTAACTACAACTTTTTTTGTAGTTTACCTGAGCTCTTATGCAGTCTCATTTAAATAAATAGTTTCTTCAGTATGATATCCAAACGTTATATTTCATGCAATGAAATCATTTTTCAACTGTGAGAACTTGTTTATTATAAAGTTATAGACTTATCACATCCATATTGTTCTTACTCTTCAGTTTAATTTCAGAATGTGAACATTTTCATTCAAAAGCAAAATATGACAAGAATAATATTGTCTAGATCCGAAATCTTTAACCGTCCAGTGTGGTTTGACCAGGCTTTTCCGGATAGTTTTTCAGATAAAGGCAATCACATGGTTAAGCAGCGACACATTTCTTACAGAAACACAATCAACAGTGAACAAACTCCATTTAATCTTATGGTTTTAATTACAGAAGGTTTCAAAAATTATTTTTAAAAGATTGCCACATCCTTCTTAAGCTCATACCAATTATTCTCCCTATTTGCAAATCTGTAGGATTTTACAGAACGGAACTGCTACTGGCGTGGTAGCATTTCTAATAGTCAATAAATCTAAAATATTATGTGTGAATTTCGGAAAAATGGCCATTAAGCCGAGGACAACACAGAACACAGCATAGGGTCTTGCATGAAAAAGGGGCAAGTAATTCAGGACAACTGTGACCCCTAACCCCTCTGAAAGCAGGGCCAGTGGTCAAACTATCACAATAATAGAGTCCACATGGAACCAAAGCCTCCTAACCTATAATTAGACATCTCTCCAAAGGTTTGCCTTAAATCAATATGGGCACAAGTTCTTTGTTTGAAAACATTAGAAGAAATTTTGCTGTAGGCCCTTTTTATTTTTATAGCTCTACAAAATTATTCTATGTTCTGGTTAATAATACACATTTAAGAACATGCTTAGCTTTTCGGTTATATCTCTGGCTATTTCTAATATCTCTGTCCTAAAAAAAATAAAGAAACAAAACTGTTCAAACTGTAAGTGTTATTTATACATCCTATTTTCCAGAGGTTCAGAATGGTGGTTATTAAAGGGCAGGTTTTAGGAAAATGTATGAGTAGCTTGTTATTTAACATCAATATTATTTATGTTAGAATAAATAGTTTTTTTGTATCCTCATAAATGTGTGGGTTTGTGTGTGTGAATTATATATATTACAGACACACACACACAAAAAAAATATTGTTTATTTGTTTCCTCAAACTATATTGTCTGTTACTCCATAATTATGCTCTACTGTATTTCTATAAAACTCCATTGTCTCATAAAAACAGTGTAATGAAAAGCATGTTCACGTGTTGCGCATCACCTCGATTTATGAACGCTCTTTGAAAAGTAAAAAGAAAGCTCAGATTCCTTTCAATTAATAAACTAGTCAATTAACATTTTTGGCTTTTCCCATTTAATTTCCCTAAAGGTGTGCTACCCAAAAAGGCAGTTGCTGTAATAAATACATTATCATATGTGACATTCGTGTTTTAGGTTGAGTAATTTAATATGAAATGCAGAATATGTTCTATCATTAGTCAGTGAAAAATAGCAATGCAAGATCAAAGACAACACAGAGCTGCCACTTAATTTATCAGACTATGTAGACAAAAGATTTTTCCCCTGTCATTTTCAAAAGACCTAACTCCCTTTTATGACAAACTCAGTTTGCAATTTAATTTAGAACGAGAATCCCGAGTAAGAAGACATGGTAGAGCAAATACAATCGG